>NW_027171032.1:10000-23373 GCF_036898095.1 Palaemon carinicauda
TCATCTACCGGGTTAACAAATGCAGAATTGTCTATATCAATGCCTAAGGAATTCCACAAACTGATATTTGTTGATCCTAAGTCACTAACCATGGCTACTACAGGAAACCCAGCTTTCTCAACCCAAATAATCAATTTAAAAAGGAGATCCTTTTTTATGTTAGTGTCGAAATTATAATAAATAATTTGTTTCCAGGAAGTCGTAAGTCCTCTGATCATTGCGCATTGTACTTTGGATTTAGGATCATACAAAGTGTCCGCGCCTTTATCGTAACTCCAAATTTGTGCAACAAATGAAATTACACACAGACGCTCGTGTTCCAGCATTGACTCCGATTTTATTTTTAATAAGTGGATTACCGATTCCAAAATGCCAGGTTCTACAGCTATCTTACTTGACCAGCGATATAAAGTTGATAAAGAAGGAAAAGGTAATTTCCACTCTTCTCTTAAAAACTTATAAGCTTTTGGACTCAAACTGCGTAACTTTAAGGCTTTGCTGATATCATCGTCTTCCCAAGTATTAATATTACTTCCAGTGACAAGACATGCTACTTGTTTGGGTGAAAAGTATTCTTTAAATTAGCTTTTACTACAGCAGTGGCTGATGCATACATCTCATTAAACTTAACGTACATCGCTGTTTTCTCTTTTTTCCAGTTTTCCTTTTCTTTTTCCCATTTGACCTTATTATCCAACCATTTAGCTTTTTCCTTTTCCCATTTAGCCCTTTCAGTAGCAAAATATCTTTTTATGACTTCCCACTGCTCTTTTTCACATTTCCACTTTACCTCATATTTTTCCCACTTCCGTTTGATATCATCTCTCTCCTTCTCCAGTTGCTCAATTACACGTTGCAAATCTTCAATCGTGGGCACCGATTTGACTTTTTGTACAAAAATTTCCCTGTTTCGTCTTGCTCTTGACTAAGGATTTCATATACAAGTCGTTTTTCTCCTCTTTTTTCGGCTCTTACCATCCTGGACGTATCTGCTTAAAATCAAAATTGAATTATTAAAAAGATGGACTTGTATAGAGAACAATGCGATTAGAATTTTATGACATTATTGAATATGTAAAAATCTGAACTAAAATTTATGAATGGTACTTTTTCACAGCGAAATGGAATAAAAGATTTTTTTTTTTTTTTTAACTATATATGAGGAAAACAACTGATTCCGCGATTTCCAGATTACTGGTGAATAATAAAGAGGATATACAATAATAATAATCTATTTAAGTTGATTACAGCGTCATTTATATCTTAATGTTTAACCAACAATACACGATACTGGTTTCTTACCTTGTGATGCATGTGAGTGTCCAGTTGTAGGTAAATGCATCGTCGGTACAGATCCTCTCTTTATTCTGATGAGAGATCGAGGCACTGGTTGATTCAGCAATTCATACATTAAATCCCTTTCAAATGCATCAGCTTCAAAGTGTTTACTACATATCTGAGCGTTTTCCCCATCAATAAGATCGTCTCGTTTGCACAGCTGAATCCACGTTTTCCTTGTGATGATGTTCTTAGGGAATTTATGAAAAGTGAGATCCTTACTTTTTCCTCTATATGAGAAGCACCCGAAAACTGCACAATTACTGGCCATTTTGTTATATATATAACAGCTTTGATCAGCAAGGCAGAAGTGTACACCACGTTTGCTTGTAAACAACTGCCCGTTCAAGGGGTGATCGACCTTTGGTATGCTTGGGTGAATCTAGTCTATGACCTTGGCCGCACCTATAGGTCCTGTCTACGTCACAGTCTGTACCTGCGCAGAAGACTCATATTTTTGGTCGGGGTTGAGAAGACCTCCTTAATCTATAGACCTTGTGTGTGTGTACAGTATATATATATATATATATATATATATATATATATATATATATATATATATATATATATATATATATATATATATATATATATACATATAAATATATATATATATGCAGTTATATATATACATATAAATATATATATATATATATATATATATATATATATATATATATATATATATATATATATAAATATATATATATATATATATATATATATATATATATATATATATATATATATATATATATATATATATATATATATATATATATATATATATATATATATATATATATATATATATATATATATATATATATACATATATATATATATATATATATATATATATATATATATATATATATATATATATATATATATATATATATATATATATATATATATATATATATATATATATACATATAAATATATATATATATAAAACGGATTTTGAGCGAAGCGAAAAATCTATTTTTGGGTGAGATAGCCATGTCGTCCTGATGGAAGTTCCTATAGGGTAGCTTCCTAGGGTATATTACAACTACGGCGATATTCCCAGAGAATTTACCTTAAGGTACCAGAATTCTAACTCCTGGAGCGAGTATCCCTCGTGAAAGGGATATCGCGACATATCAGAGGACGTATTCTAGACACGTCACATGGCAATCTACTACCTGAATAGAGATTCGTCTCGTAGGAGGGAGATTGACGAGATACGAATTCGGGAAAGAAAAAGGGGGGAGCCGCTCCCAAGGCTTCCCAATCCCCCGATTCGTATGCGTGCCTGGCGCCAATCCTGGCGCCATCTGTATTCCTTGTAGCGTACACGAGGTGCTACAGATACTGTATGTAGGGAGGGGTCCTACAGCCCTTTCTTAGAAAGGCAAGGGCGGGTCCATCAGGACGACATGGCTATCTCACCCAAAAATAGATTTTTCGCTTCGCTCAAAATCCGTTTTTTGGGCTCAAGCCATGTCGTCCTGATGGAAGTGTACCAGAGCATTACTGTATCTGTGGATTCTCAGAACGTGCCGTACTCCCCGGAGATATTTATTCCCGGTCGACTAGACCTAGAGACCTAAGATGTTACCGTTATACATCTTTTCAACTAACTATAAACTATGTTAGAGCTTCCTGCCCCCTACAGGGAAGAGTCCTACTAGACTCTGGAAAGTCTCGAAGAGTACATATATCTATGTATGAATATCAGGCAAGCTAATATAGTGGTCTCGCCCTATATTAAGTAAAGCATAGTTTGTAAAGGACCACTGCGTCAATATGAAATATCGACCAGTTTTCCGCACAATACTTGTATTGGCCAAAGGTTTTATATCCGCATAGGAGGAAAACCAATGCAACATAGCTTGCATAAAGGAACAATTCTATTAGAATTATCCCAGATAAGGTACATAGAATGAATGCTCAATTATACCAATAAATTGACACAGGTGAAGGAGACGCAAGGTTCTCAAGAACAAGCTTATTGACAGACAATAAACAGACAGGTTAACCACAATTATACATATATATATAAGAAGAGGATAACCCAAAACTTTAAGCATAAGTATGATAGTAAACAGGGCTTGTTTGTCTGAAAGAAAAACATTAGATGCCACTTTTAAGATACCGAGGTATCAAAGTCATAAAAGCCTGTATTACAAATCAATGACATTAGCGTTAGAAACGCTCGGCACACATGTCTGCACTTATGCTAGGTTCACCTTCGGCAATGGAACAGTCTGGATGGGCAACACAGTGCCCTCACTTAGTTTGTAGTACAGTATGTAACTACACACTCACCCTGGAATTAATCGTCCCAATTAAGACCACTGTTCCTCGCAGAGTTAAACAGTAGGGTTAACACCGCGACCCACTGCTACCACAGATCTCTTTTAGTTCCTCTACTTGCTTCGCATAGTGGCGAAAGAACACTCTGGAAGACTTCCAGCCAGTGTATGAACGGAGATGTTCAAAATCCATGCAATTAAAGAAATTTAAGAATGAGGCAACTTTCCTCGGATCGTGACCTGCGGGTGTATTGTCAGGATCCGCTCTGCGAATAAAATATGTGATTTTTGCTCTGAGTTGATTCAGAGATAAATTTGAGCCTGATGTTACTCCCCTGAATAGTTGACCACCCTTGAAGTCTGAAGTTCTATGAAGATAGACCTTTAGGCATTCTACTGGACATAGAGATGCATCTTCTTTCAGAGGGCAGATTCTCCAGGGACCCCACCTGTTGGTGGGTAACTCATTCTTGGCGAGAAACGTAGGATCCGGAAACAGGTTCAGTTCTTCCCCATCCAGGAACTGAACACGACCTGCCTCTCTCGAGAGGCTACAATTTCACTAACCCTGGCCCCGGACGCGAGTGCAAATTAGGAAAATAACTTTTTGTGTCAAATCCTTTAACGCACATTCTTCATTGCTCAACAGAGAAGCGAAATGAAGAACTTGTCTAAAGACCATGAAATGGGCTTTGGAGGTGCTGAAGGTCTGAGCCTAGCACAGGCTTTCGGGACTTTATTAAAGATCTCGTTACCTAGGTCGACCTGGAAGGCATATAGAATGGGTCTTGTCAAAGCAGACTTACACGCTAAAATCGTGTTCGCTGCCAACCCTTGACCATGGAGGTGGGGAAAAAAGATAAGCAGAAGTCTGTCAAGATCTCCTGCGGAATCTTCGCCTTGACAAAAGGCCACCCATTTTCTCCAAGATGACTCATATTGCCTTCTAGTAGATTTGCATTTATATTCCTCAAGGAAGTCTATACTGGCTTTCGAAATCCCGAAACGCTTTCTCACCGCTAGGGAGAGAAAATCATGAACTGCAGGGTCCGGGTTTTCTGTAATGAAGCGCAGACAGTTGACTTCTGGACTCGCTGGGTCAGAACTGGATCTGGTAGTGGTACAAACTTCAGCTACAGTTCCAATGCCAGGAGGAACCACACGCTGTTCGGCCACTTGTGGGCCACTATTGCCGCTACCCTTTGAAGGATCTCAGTTTGTTGAGGACCCTCAACAGAAGGTTGTGAGGAGGGAACAGATAAATCTTGGACCATCTGTTCCAGTCGAGGGACATCGCGTCCACTGCTTCCGCTAAGGGGTCCTCGTACGGGGCACGTACAGGGGCAACTTCCTGTTGTCTTTCGTCGCAAAGAGGTCTATCTGCAGTTCTGGGACTGATTCAGAATGAAGGAGAATGATCCTGCGTCTAAGGACCATTCCGACTCTATCGGTGTGAACCTGGATAGAGCGTCCGCTGTCACATTGCGGACTCCTTGAAGGTGAACTGCCGACAGGTACCACTTCTTCTTTTCCGCCAATCGGAAGACGGCCAACATCACCTGGTTGAGAGGTGGTGACCTCGATCCTTGTCGATTCAAGTATCTTACAACTACCTCGCTGTCTATTACCACTTTCTGTGGAACGAATGACGCGGGGAGACTTTCTTTAAGGTAAGGAGCACTGCCCTAGCTTCTAGAAAGTTTTATGAGAAAGGTCTTGAATAGCCTGGACCAAGTCCCCTGGACTTTTTTCCGATGAGAGTGACCTCCCCATCCCTCCTTTGAGGCGTCTGAGTGAATCGTCACCGACGGGGGAGGTGGCTGAAGAAGAACCTGACTTCTTTAGATGTCTGGCTTGGGACCAAGGCCTGAGAAGAGTACTTAGCCGAAGCGGCTGGTCTTCTCAGATCTCTTCACGCGTTTGATGCATAACTTCTCCAAACTCCGATTGCATCCTTTAGTTGTGCTCTTAGCACTGGGTCTGTCACCGAAGCAAACTGGAGAGAGCGCAGTACTCTCTCCTGCTCGTGTCTTGATATCCTTTCGGAATCTTGAAGTCTCTTGACAGAACCCGCTATCTCCTTCCTTTTCTTCGCTGGGGTGGAGAAACGGTGTGACAAAAGGTCCCAGTGGATCTTAGCCACTGGAACTTTTGAGATGGAGAAAGTCGAGACTTTTTCTGTTGATCTTGAAGCCTAGGTACTCTAGGAACTGGATCACTGACTGGAAGCTTGCAAGCATTCTGTCTCGGATGCTGCCCACACCAACCAGTCGTCCAGGTAGGCTACTACCTGAATTCCCTTTAGGCGAAATTGTTTGAGAGCTACGCTCGCAAGCTTCGTAAAAATCCTTGGGGCTATGTTTAGCCCGAATGGCATGGCTCCGAAGGCGTGTAGTCTTCGCTGTAGCCTGAACCCTAGGTAGGGGGAGAGTCGATGGCTAATTGGAATGTGCCAGTAGGCATCTGACAAGTCTATAGAGACGGAATATGCCCTCTTGGGCAGTAAGGTCCTTATGTGTTGCAGTGTTAGCATTTTGAATTTGCAATTCACTATGAACTTGTTAAGTGGCGACAAGTCCAGAATGACTCTGAGCTTTTCCGAGTCTTTCTTGGGAACACAAAACAGCCTCCCTTAGAAATTGATGGGCTTCACCCTTTTTCTCCAACCGTTCTTGAACGTACTCCTCCATAACGGGGGTGGAGTGTTGGAAAAAACCGAAGGTACGGGGGTGGAGTGCTGTACCAGCTCCCGCCCAATCCATTCTTGAGTAGGCTGTGGGCCCAGGGATCGAAGGTCCACCGATCCCGAAATTTCAGAAGTCTCCCTCCTACCGGTATCACCTCACTTGGGCTGCCTTCCTGAGGTCTTGCCTTCCTGACCACGACCACCCCTGAATCCCCTTCCCCTTGAGGGGCGTCTAGACGAGCCTCTGGCTGCTCCTCTAGGCTTTGCTCGGAAGGAAGTAGACTGCCCTTCGAACGCTGGGGTGAATGCCGTGGACTGTGTCGACACGGCCTGGGGTACCCACTGAAAGGTGGTCGGGGTTTGTGCCACGATCTGGGGCACTGGGGGCAATGGCAATTGCAGTTGCTATTGCTGTCTAAGAGGCTTGGCTGGCCGAGACGGTAGCCTAGTCCTCATAGTCTTCCTCTTTGGTTGAGGACCCTCATCCGGGGAAGACTTTCTTTTGATAGCCAGGTCCCACTTCTGGAGAAGGTTTCTATTCTCCAAGGTGGCTTTATCAAAAACTTCTTTGACCAAGTCGGTAGGGAAAAAAGGTCTTTTCCCCAAATGTTGGAGGAGATTAGTTTCTTTAGCTCGTGCCTCACTGTAGCCGAGGTAAACACGAACTCCCTACAAGCTCTCCTTGCCTTGACGAAGCCATAAAGGTCCTTCGTCACTGTGGCCAGATGAGGCTTGGCCACTACCATGAACATTTCATGGACCTTGGGGTCACTTGCCATCGTCTCGAGAGTAGTCTGAAGAGACATTGAGGCAGTCAGTCTTTCTTTTGTATCGAGCTCACTTCGCAAAAGAAAGTCAGACAGCTTAGGGGGGTCCTTGCCGAACTGACGTCCGGCAATATCAGCCTCCAACTTTCCACTTAGTACGTAAGATGGACGTCCTTCCAATCTTTGTGGTCCATAGGCAGGGCCAGCGACAAGGGTTTACACTCCTCTAGGGAGGGGCAAGACTTGCCGGCCTCGATTGCTTTTAATACAGCCAGAAACCCTTTCTGTAAAAAGGGGGAAGGCTCTAGTAGGCGAGGACACAAAGGAAGGGAGCTTCCTATTCAATGCAGCTACCTTTGAGTTAGAGAAGCCCCTCTCTTTCATCGAAGATGAAAGTAGAGCTTGAGCCTTAGCATGGTCATCACTATGACCTCCTTCGGCTCTGCCTCCTCCTTTGAAGCTGGTTCCTTCCTCAGCCGGACATAACAGTCCGGATATGGTGCCTTGCTGGGCCAGAATTCCACCCTCCAGGGGAACTGAGCCCAGCATATCCGAGATGACGATCTTTCCAGTCGTCATCGACATGTGCTCAGCATACCTCCATGGGTTAGCATCCGAGCACAAAGGAAGGTCTTTCACATTGAGCTTTTCTGGGGCCCATGTGATTCTGCAAGGCACTGCATTCGCAGTTCCATTGCAGCCGCCTTCTCCTGATTCTCCTTCTGCATTTGTTGGATCATTCCAACAATAGAAGAGAGGGCCTGTCCCAGCTCTACTGGGAGACCGGCCGATGTAGAGGGACTTGAACTTCATCCTGGGCTTCTGCAAGGAGGTCTTCCTCCTGACACCCGTCCACATCAGATATCCTGTCATTTAGCTGGATGTCTTACATCGCGACCGCGACTTCAGCATCCACCTGGATCTGAATTTAGGGGATCTCCTCTTGAGGCTGGGGAATCACTGCCTCAGCTGATGCCTTAGGGAAAAGATACGCCCTCATCTTCTCACTTGGAAGATAAGGGCCAGAAGTGTACTTTTGGAAGCCCCTTACCCAGGTACGAAGCTTCTTCCTAGCTATTTAAATGTCTCATTAATCAGGTTAGTGCACACAGTACATACCTGAGGGTCCCAATACCGGAGATCATCCTTGGAGACAGCGTATGCTGCGTGTCTCCTACAAAACTCATGTCCGCAGAGGTTCTTGCTGCTGACATTGCAGAAAGCACTTCCCCACTTCGGAGTGTCCTTCTGTAAAGAGAAGAAATTTCCATGAGTATCAAGTGAACTATGTATCACTGGATATGCATAGTATAGCATAACAATTCATAAATGAAAGACACACACTTGTGTTTCCCTCACAACCCATTGTTGCAGCCTTCCAGATAATAAAATCAAAAAATGGTTTATCTCTACTAGAGTAACCAATGCAAGGTTTCCATAGGAAACAGGTGGAGGTCACACCTAGGCAATGATTTTAAAAATCCTGGATAATAGACGGGGAAGAACTCTGCTTCCTGTCTGAGGGCAACAGCAAAGGGCTGTGTAAGAAAACACAATAGTGTTAGAAGATACAGTGCTGTACCTAAACTTTTACTATAGTTTTCTTCTTACTGTATATGCTATACAGAAGAATACTAGTACAGTATAGGAGGATGTGTGCCGGCCTGCCTTTGCCGGCCGGCACACACCACAATTAGCTTTAAAGTATACTACTTAACAGCTATAGGGCGGCAGCCCTCTGGTTCAAATGCCTGTGCCGGCGGCAGCAGCTGCCGGCCAGCAACAGCCAGTGTTAGCCGGCAATGATTGCCGGCCAGCAACTACACAAGGTAGTACCCAGCTGCCGGCCACACTCTTGGTGACCGGCAGACAAGGACTGACATAAGCCGGCCGGCAAAGGTACAAGACCGATGCCAGCCGGCAGCAAAAGAACCAGAAGACTACCCCTGCCCGGCTGCCGGCCTCATAGGCCGGCTGCCGGGACAGGTACAGCACTAGAAGAAAATAGAATGGATGCCGGGATAAGAGTGTACACAACCCCCCCAGCCCGGCAACCGAAAGACTGCATATAAGGAAGGGGAGAAACTTAATTCAGGCTTCCTTGACCAATGCCGTCCGGCTCTGCCGGCAGGCATGGATGAGGGACCAAGAGAGGTCCGGGCAGCACTCGAAAACATAAGACCCTTGCCGTCCAGCGTCTCTGCCGGCCGGCAATGGGCTTAGTCAATCCAAATCCCAACCTATACTAGGTCCAGAAGTAGAATGACATAAGGTACAGTAATACCCCTGCCGGCCAGCTCTGCCGGCCGGCAAGGTACAGTACAGTAATGGCTAGGCCATTACGGATATAGAGGGGGAAGGGACAAGAGGGTCCTGCCAACCTTGCTTTAGTGACAGATCACCCGTAGCCAAGAACTCTGTCTTAGCCTAAGGGAGATCTAAGGGAAAGGGCCAGCGCAGTAGTATAATACCTGCCAGCTTCCAGAGCACCAAAGCAAGGAAGGCGTTGCAACTCCCAAGGGAAGATTTATCCTCCCCGAGAACAGCAACAGGACTTAGTCTGGTCGATCACACAAGAAGGAATCATAACTACAGAAACCTTCGACAGTGACCTAAGGGAGCTCAGCTCCCTTTGTAAGTGTTAGGTCAGCGAGGGAGACTCTGCCCCAAGCCAAACAACACGGACTCAGACTAAAAACTCTGTTGTTCTGACCCTCTTTGAACCAGACTCTGCTGGAACAGGAAGGTACAGTAACACCCTAGTATAGTTTTATCGAAAATAAATTCGGAAAAAACCACTTAGGGATAAGCCCAAGGCTTAAACAGAGGGAAAGGGATTGCATACCTTCTCCGAAGAAAAGAAAGCAACCGGGGAGTATGATAAAGTATACTAAGGCTCCATAAGCAATTAGCCTAGGCACCAAGAGAATCGATTACCTAATTCACCGAAACTCTCACGTATACAATCTTGGAAATATTCCACACAGTCTAACATGTATAAAATATAGCCTAAAGCTTCAATAAAATTTTAATTACACTCGGAAAAACCATAATCATGCATTAAGTACTAGGACCAAACGACTAGGCTACATGGCCTAGCGTAGGCCAGAATGGCGAATACTTCGCCAAATAATACTAAGCACGAAAGGAAATCCTATGTAAAGCTAAATAGCTAAATTTTTTTAAGCAAAACAACCAGGAATGTCACTCTGACTAACTAATTTATACCTAGCGAGTGACAGTGTCCAGGACACCTCTGGTAGGCTACGGCTCTTGTATCAAAGATTAATCCTATTAATCACTCAAAATTTTACCAAGAGCCTACATTTATACATAACAGACACTATACTCAACTTATCCGAGGTCAACGAAGACGAAGAAGCCATGAAAAGCTGAATAAATCCAAGATTTGCGAGAAAAACAGGAAAAAACACCGAGTTGTTAAGCTACGCAAAAAGGAATACAGATGGCGCCAGGATTGGCGCCAGGCACGCATACGAATCGGGGGATTGGGAAGCCTTGGGAGCGGCTCCCCCCTTTTTCTTTCCCGAATTCGTATCTCGTCAATCTCCCTCCTACGAGACGAATCTCTATTCAGGTAGTAGATTGCCATGTGACGTGTCTAGAATACGTCCTCTGATATGTCGCGATATCCCTTTCACGAGGGATACTCGCTCCAGGAGTTAGAATTCTGGTACCTTAAGGTAAATTCTCTGGGAATATCGCCGTAGTTGTAATATACCCTAGGAAGCTACCCTATAGGAACTTCCATCAGGACGACATGGCTTGAGCCCAAAAATATATATATATATACATATAAATATATATATATATATATATATATATATATATATATATATATATATATATATATATATATATATATATATATATATATATATATATATATATATATATATATATATATATATATATACATATGTATATATATATGTATATATATATATGTATATATATATATATATATATATATATATATATATATATATATATATATATATATATATATATATATATATATATATATATATATATATATATGTATATATATATATATATATATATATATATATATATATATATATATATATATATATATATATATATATATATTAGACCTCTTAGTTGTTATATATTCAATTATGTGATTGGGTCTGTCTTGCTCCGATAGTATTACGTTTGGTTGAAGTATTTTCTTATTTGCTTACAGTATCATATGAACTCTATTTCTTATAATGTCAGGCGATATAGTATTTCTCCAAAATATTTTTTCAAGGCAATGTTTTCTGTTTATTTTTTCTTTAATTAGAGATTTCAGTTTTCCATTAAAATATTTATGACATTGAAATAATATTACCTTCCCGACCAAACTATCCCAAGAGAATTCCAAAGTCAAACATGTTATCTAAAAAAAACCCGGAATTCGTAATTTTTTTTTTTCAAGTTTTTTCACTTCACGATTGCTATCTTTGAAGACGAGAAAGTCAATAGACTTATTTCTTTAGTCGCGCTTACTCGCTATCTCTCTCTCTCTCTCTCTCTCTCTCTCTCTCTCTCTCTCTCTCTCTCTCTCTCTCTCTCTCTCTCTCTCTCTCTCTCTCTCTTTATTAATGCTGAGTCATCTTTCATGACACTTATTGCAATCGTATATAGATTGGTATATAGTTCTAAAAGAATTGGTTGAGATACAAAAATAAATATAATATTTGAGCTTTTTATGCCCTGGAAATTTATTTTGTAAAATTTGTCCTTTTCAAATTAAAATGAATATCAAATTCTAATGGAAATTAAAAGCTTGGAATATCAAATTTGAATAAAATGCTAAATAACGAATAGTATTTCAATGTTATATTACGAAACAATTTTTTGAAATATTTTATCTTTGGGTAATATTTTTTTTTTATTTTAGCAAGAGAATATTCTAGTTACTCTTACATGAAGAGTTACATATTTATATTCAAAGGTCATTTATTAATGTTGCGTCGTCTTTCGAAACACTTCCTTATTACAATAGTAGTGAAATATATACAGTTTTAAATGTATCGATTGTGATAGCAAAAGAAAAGAAAAAAAAATTTTGAAGGGTATAAATTAATTTAGTAAAGTTGAATATCAGTAAAATAGATTAGAATTATATTCCATACCTGAAACATCTTGCTAGTAAACAACATACTCATTGGTCAAAGTTGCTTTAATGTAAACCCAAATTGTAAATCTTCAAGGATTAAATAACATTTTGTAGCATACATTAAATAAGAAGATAAATTTTAAAGAAATCTCAAGTCTTAATTCAGATCTACGCTTTCACATATTCTTTCACACGAGTACTTAAAAAAGACAAATTACAAATTAATTCTTGACTTTTTATTATTATTATTATTATTATTATTATTATTATTATTATTATTATTATTATTATTATTATTATTATTATTATTATTATTATTATTATTATCACGAAATACCACGATTGCATACCTACATTGTATAATAATCTTCTATTTCATCAAATAAAGTATCTTCATTGGTCTCATTTTCATAATAACTAACTCTCAGGATAAACCGTAATGTTCAGAAATTAAAAAAATATATCATATATTCCTTAAAACTTTAAGAATATAAGAATATCTTATTTATTCTTCTGATTGCAAGAAAATAAAATGTTTATTTCTTTTGTGGGTTAAAATCCAAATAAAACCAGTATTATAAAAAAAAATTAGCTATTGATTGAGTGAAGAAATCTATACTTACAATGAGTTGCATTAAATGTAATAATTAGTGCCTTTTTTTGTTGAATTTTTTCTTTCAAATCAGAATTTATCATTCAAGTTAAACAAGATATTTGGCAATCAACAGTAAAGGACGCTACCAAAAGGCCAATACAAAATTTCAAAAAACTGTTAATTGTAATGTTGGAAAACATGTTTATTCTTTGTTCAGTTATTTTGATTATCAGACGATATAAACTGGAATCTCCTAAAGAAATTCGAAATACTTTATACCATTGCGGATATTTTTAATTCGTAAACATAATGACCATATTCAGGGGTATTCCTGTAGATAGAGTTCTCAATTGCTGATGGAAATATTTCTTTGTAGAACTTTTCACAGTCAATGAACTCTTTTCGAACTAATAAATCAATTTTCCAGTGACGCATTTTCATAAACAATGTTCTTTATAATTTTACTTCATAATCTTATGAAAATTGAAGACATGGTAACATGGATGACATATTTATTAGTTTAAATTTTTTTTTT
>NW_027171033.1:0-23369 GCF_036898095.1 Palaemon carinicauda
CATTAGTTTTCTTTTCATTTTTCAATGCATCGATTATTTCAAAACGTTAGTAATCCGTGAGGCTGATTTTCTTCCTAGCCCAGCGGCATAGTAAGAAATATGAAACCAATTGTTCAAATTGTTCTAAAAGCACAAAATTGGCACACATGTGGATTAATACATTCTGAACAATTTTGGATATGGAGGCATTCAAGATTCTCCCCGTAGCACATTTGGCGGCCATTTTTCAAAATGGCCGCTATTTACCGTTAGCGTCATTGAATATGTACCATATTTGTCTTTTTGTGGATGCTAAAGGTGATAAGTGTGCTAGAGGTGATAAGTATTGTACAATTACACATACTTCTGTGCTTACCAAATAATTTGGCTACCATTTCACAAGAAAATGAATTTTACTTTGCAGCGGCAGCGTTGGTGCAGTGACGGCGGCTGCAGTAATAGTATAGTGTTGATAGTCATGGTGCTTGTAGTAGTAACTTGTCAACTGGTCAACAGTCTTGGCACTGGAGCTGTCCACTCTGATCTATGTGCGATCTCTGAGAGAAGCCAATTTTAGCATGTACGTGGATGCTCTGACAGAACTGGCTCCGTGGTTCTTCGCACTAGACCACACGAACTATGCCCGATGGATACCAGTGCATCTACGGGACATGGCAGAACTGGCAAACAAACATCCAGACGTCTTCACAGAGTTTAGCAAGGGACACTTCACAGTCCAGAAGACCAAGAGGATCTTTTCAGCAATCCCTCTTGACCAAGGACATGAGCAGAACAACGCGTATGTCAAGGGTGATGGAGGAGCCATCGGCCTCACAGACAATCCAACTGCACTGAGGCGCTGGATGGTTGCCGGACCGGAGGTTGCTAGAGTGATTGTGGAATTTGACGACTTCAATCTGCATCCACACGATCAAGAGGAGACACGTCACCACGAAGAGACACCAAGTGTGCAGAACACTTTTGCCAGAGATGTGCGCTCACTCGTGGCCGTCATTGAAGAGCTGGGCAACCCTTTCGAGGAGGACAGTCAGGACTTGCTGGTGCTCGACACAAAGGAGATCGCAGACCCTGCAGTCATAGAAACAGTCCGTAACGCCAAGCAGATTGGCCAAGACCAGTTTGAAGCATTCTCAAAGGAATGCATCGTGGACAGAACCAAGTCCATTGAGGTGGCAATCCACCGGAACAAGCTACCACTGTTTGCGACCAAGAGAGGACCCAATATACCCAAAGGAAAAGAACAGGTCAAATCTCTGAAGAATGATGTTGCGCTCTTCACACGATTATATATCGGCTGCCAGACCCGTGATGGGAATCTAGAAGAGTTCTTCAGGCATGAAAATCAGCAATGCCCTCCAGCTTTATCTGACGGAGGGAGACTGTACCTAGGGAGCAAGAGTGACTTGCTGGTGTGCCTTGAAGGCCATGCTGAGCCTCAGTTTGAAGCTCCTACTGTCACTGCTGTTGTCCTCGATGGAGCAGTAATCGTACAGATGTTTGAAGCCGGGTACTGCCAACACGTTCGAGGAATATGCACAGCAAGTGTTCATCCCATACGTTGTACAACGTTTCCAACATGTATCACGTCTTGACCTTGTGTGGGACAGCTACAGAGCAGATTCCCTGAAGGCATCAACCAGAGAACAGCGTGGAAAGGGAGTACGTCGGCGTGTTGTCGACTCAGCAGTCATACCAGGAAATTGGCAAAGTTTCCTGCGAGTTGATAGCAACAAAGTGGAGCTCTTCAGCTACCTCTCCACCATGCTTGCAGAGTCCTTTCAAGAAGAAGGCAAGGAACTGGTCGTCACTGATGGGGAGCAGGTGATCTGTGTTCCACAGCAAGAGGATGTCAACTCACTCGCACCATGCAACCAAGAAGAGGCAGACACCCGCATGATGCTACATGTAGCACATGCTGCACAACATGGTCACCACCAGATACAGGTTCGAACAGTTGACAGTGACGTCGTGGTCCTAGCAGTGATGGTAGTCCAGAAACTACCAGCTGGAGACGAACTCTGGGTAGCCTTTGGGACAGGCAAGAACTACCGCTACATTGCAGCCCATGAAATAGCTTCCTCCCCTTGGTCCAGAGAAGGCATGTGCTCTTCCAATGTTTCATGCCATCACAGGGTGTGATACTGTGTCAGCCTTCGTCGGACATGGGAAGAAATCTGCCTGGGCAACATGGAACACGCTGCCAGAACTCACTGATGCCCTGCTGAGTCTGGCAAATGCACCCACAAGCATCCAAGAGGATACAATGCATGTCATCGAGAGGTTTGTCATACTCCTGTATGACCGCACAAGCAAATGCAAGGACGTCAACAAGGCGAGAAAGCAGCTCTTTGCAAAGACGAACTCTGTTCAGAACATCCCGCCAACCTACGCTGCTCTGGAGCAGCATGTGAAGAGATCTGCCCTTCAGGGTGGTCATGTCTGGGGCCAGGCATTGGTACCAACGCCCGTGCTCCCTCCACCAACAGACTGGGGCTGGCATCGGAGTGATGATGGGCTCTACACACCACTCTGGACCACACTCCCTGAGGCATCCAAGGCCTGCTATGAGCTGGTGTCTTGCGGATGCAAGAAAGGCTGCAAAAACCGCTGCAAGTGCAAGAACGCTTCACTGCAATGCACTGGTCTATGTTTCTGTGAAGGCGAATGCCAGTAGATTGGGACAGAAAACTTGCTAACCAACATTATGATCTTGCAGACATTCATAATTCTGGTGACCAGATTTGAAAAGTTCGGAATCATAATTAACATAGTGTGGCAAAATCTACGTTATTGTATTACATGTATGTACTGCAGGATTACACAAGTACTGTGCCTAGAGGACTGGGCTTTTGGTCGACTATATAACTACAATCTGACCATACTGTAAACTTCCCGTACTCTGTGTATTATTTTGACTAGCAATTTTGCCAGCAATTTGAAATAAAAAAGCAACTTGAGCAATTAAAGTGTGTTTCTGAAATCAGGTACTGGTATTAGAGGTATTATGTCATTGAGTATTGAAATCTTCATCAAATGTCCACTTTTTCCACAAAATGGCGGCCAGGTTTGAGGGCCATTTTTGAGAAGATTCATCTAAATATCTGTTTAAACATTTATTGATGTTAATTCTGATGTAAAAAAAGGGAATTTTGGCCCATCTAGCACCAAACCTAACGACACATAATGAAGTCTATGTAATGACACTAATGTTAAATGGCGGCCATTTGAACAATGGCCGCCATATCTTCCTAAGGGCTAATCTTGAATGCCTCCATATCTAAAAATGTTGTAGAATATATTAATCTACATGTGTGCCAATTTTGGTGCTTTTAGACCAATTTGAACAATTGGTCTGCTATGCCGCTGTACTATCCTTTCTAATTACGCTGTATATTACTTCCAGTTTTATCTTCCTCTCTCATGACCTCAGTCTAATGTTCTCAATTTTCTGTCTAAACATAAAATGTCTAAATTTCCTATCCTTCCTACAGCTACAGTTACAGTAATAAGGGATAGGATATGTGTGGGAGGGGAAGGTGAAATTAGGATTGTAAGGATTGGAGGGAGAAGTGTTAAACTGAAGTACAGTGGGAGATGAAAAAGACTGGGTCAGACCCAATAGCCCTCCCCCCCTTTTTTTTTGGGGGGGGGGGGGGGCAAGCAATCATACCTTGTGGACTTCCAGGAGGTGAGGTCTCTTGCCAGCCTCCGA
The DNA here is from genome assembly GCF_036898095.1 of Palaemon carinicauda. Lineage (NCBI taxonomy): Eukaryota > Metazoa > Arthropoda > Malacostraca > Decapoda > Palaemonidae > Palaemon > Palaemon carinicauda. Next base: position 3,713 of record NW_027171033.1, read on the forward strand.
GGGACTCGCGTTTTCTTGACTATTCCTTTTCTGGGGCTTTTTTATGTATTTTATGTACTTTTGTTTTATTGTTTTATTTTAATACTCTGGATTTGGTTCATCCTGAGCAATGAAAGGAGCTATCCTTTTCCAACAGGAATGCTCGTTTTGTGTATCTGTTATTCCCTCACTCGTTGTTGCAAGTTCCTTTGCAGCACATGACATAGAAATAAAGTTTGTCTTTTCCTTATTCATCTCCTTTTCTAGTTCCATTTATTCCAAACTCCTCTCTATCCCATCTAGGACCAGGGAGGGTCAGGCAATGGCTGCTGATGACTCGGCCGACTGACCTATAGGCTTTCCAAGCCTCCCAGCTTTAGCTCACAAGGACGGTGAGGTTGCAGCCACATAAAAAAACCTCACAAGTTCGAGTGGGTCTCGAACCCCAGTCTGACAACCACCGGTCAGGGACGTTACCAAATAGGCCACCATAACCCCATATGGTATTCACCTCCCTCACAAGGTCCATTCTTTCTAAACCTCATTCTTTTGTTATTCAAACTTCCAAAATCCAGTCTCTGTTTCCACTATCTCGCGAATCTTGTCTTTATTCACGAGGAATTTGAGGATAAAATCTAACGAAGAAGACACCTGGATGAGAGAGAGAGAGAGAGAGAGAGAGAGAGGAGAGAGAGAGAGAGAGGCCTCCCCACAACGCTTGGTAAGATGACCTGAACACTTTCATATTTATCTCTAACCTTCCTCGCAAAGTGATGTCAAAAAATAGAAATAGGAATAAACCAAGAGATTGACATGGGAGGAGAGGTGATGACGTCATCTGGTGCTATCCAATTCATCATAGGAGAAGAAGAAGAAGAAGAAGAAGAAGAAGAAGGAGAAGAAGAAGAAAGAAGAAGAAAGAAGAAAGAAGAAAGAAGAAAGAAGAAGAAGATTAATGAACAAACAATTCGCGGAAACCTATAACAGGAATGTCAACAAAAAATGTCCCTTGTTTGACGAGAAGAGATCTCACCTGTTTGCTGGAAAAACACAAAGGAAATACGGGAAATGGTTTCTGTTTGCTTGCTAAACACCGAGGATGTAATTGGGTACATGGGGTTTATAATCGAAGGAGATTTTTGATAGATAAAAGTGAGATGGTAGAAATAGGCTATCTAACTTGGTTTGAACTGTAAATGGCTAAAACATCGACCTCTTGCTAAAGATCTACTTTGATTTCAATTCTATCTTTAAAAATGAGATATTCAAAACAATTTTGCACAGATATATATATGCAGTGTATATATATATATATATATATATACATACATAACACATATTTATGTTTATACATACATATACGCAAACACACACACACACACACACATATATATATATATATATATTATGTATATATAAATATATATTTTATATTTATATATATATATATATATATATATATTTTCATATATATATATATATATATTTCATATATATATATATATATATATATTTCATATATATATATATATATATATTATATATATATATATATATATATATTTTATATATATATATATATTTTATATATATATATATATATATATATTCAAGCGAGCATGAAAAATAAATTTAAATATGCAAATACAAGCCAGACAGGCAGGTACACAACTCTAAAAACTCAGTTTTCCACAAACTCCAAAGTCAAAGTCGTTTCTTTGTTCATAAGGAAAGTTGAACCTTTGGAATATCTTACGATATAAACTGGCGCTTTCGTGTATGCAAATAACGCCTTTAAAGCATTGCTTCCTTAAGGGCATTTTTGGCGTTGTCATGGGACGCTACTGAATCTTGGTAGGTGAAGAGCTGGGGTGGGGATCCCCATGTAGGGGGCGATGCCCCTTTTATAGGGGGTATTGCCCCCTAAATGGAGAAATAACTCTGACAAATGTTTCCTTCTGTCTGTCACCGGCATATGAGGCAAGAAGTCTTGCAAGGATGTTTAGAGAGAGAGAGAGAGAGAGAGAGAGAGAGAGAGAGAGAGAGAATACCACCATGACATCTATAATTAACGAAACTAATTCAATTTTCTCAACTAGAAAAAAAACTTTCCATCTTCTTGGTTAAATTCTCTTTGAAAACCACAAAATTGGAAAGACGAACTTTGAAAGACAGATATATTTCTCCCAAAAATATCATTAAATTTTTTTAAACAGATCTAATTATATTCCATACACTATTTCTATTCGGTTTTATAATGAGTTTTTTTCCATTCTACTTTAGTTAATTCTTATGATGAACATAGATGCTTTTCTAAAGTTTTTATTCCTATTTAAGTACAAAAATTATGACGATGAAGAAAAAATTATATTAGAAAATACATTCAAGAGACGTCTACACTTTTCAGAATTTCATATTAAATAAAAAACTTAGATGACCGGTTTGTACCTTCTTGGCATAGCATAATGATACTGATTTTTGCCAGCAAGTTTCTTATATACAAGATAGAAAAGTGTGCTCGAATGTACCCTCAAGCAAGAGAACTAACCCAAGACAGTGGAAGACCATGGTACAGAAGCTATGACACTACCCAAGACTAGAGAACAATGGTTTGATTTTTGGGGTGTCCTTCTCCTACAAGAGCTGCCTACCATAGCTAAAGAGTCTCTTCTACCCTTACTAAGAGGAGAGTAGCCACTGAACAATTAAAGTGCAGTAGTTAACCCCTTAGGTGAAGAAGAATTGTTTGGTAATCTCAGTGTTGTCAGGTGTATGCGGACAGAAGAGAATATGTAAAGAATAGGGCCAGACTATTTATTCGGTGTATGTGTAGGCAAGAGAAAAATGAGTCGCAACCAGAGAGAAGGATCCAATGTAGTCCTTCCTGGCCAATAGAAGGACATTAGTTATGGCTATAGTTAGTGAAATGATTGATTTGGGTTTCGCAATTTCTTTGGAAGTTTACAAATGGTGAAAAATATGCTAAAAATCTTATAAACTTTTGGTTGATCGTTATTCTACTGTACTGCTCCAGAAAAACATTACAACAAACTAAAGTTTCTGAGAACATTTTAGATTGCAAAAACTATCAATTATTTGTAAAAAATTCCGGCAATTTCTATTTATATCTAAGATCTCTCTCTCTCTCTCTCTCTCTCTCTCTCTCTCTCTCTCTCTCTCCTTGAAATGGCATTACCAAAAACAAAAAATCGGCAATCAACAAAACTCACTTCGACTTTCTTTAACTATTCGATAATTGAATGATTTTTTATTGTGATGTTTATTTTTTGCAATCACTTCTCTTAACTCAGACAATAATTTTCTTATCTAGGTCAAAATATTTATTTTTTATACGACAATTCGTCGAAGTTATGTTTCTAGCTGTAATGTATTTATTTATTGTTTACTCAGCAAATAAACAATCGTTAGTTATCTAAATCCTGAAAACCTGTCCCAGAAAAAACAATCTAGAATAAATAGTTTCTCTCTCTCTCTCTCTCTCCTCTCTCTCCTCTCTCTCTCTCTCTCTCTCTCTCTCCTCGGCTCTATTCCTAAAGGAAACCCATTTTCATCGTCGGAATGCAATCTTAAAATACATCAAATAACCGAAATATAAAATGCCTCAAGTTTAAGGGATAAATTTCCTCAACCAATTTCTTCAACTCTCTTCCTAAAATGGTCTCTTAAAGCGACTTTGTATAAATGGTCTCTTAAGCGACGTTGTTAGAGTCAGACTTCAAACGCAATTTTCTCCTTTCATTCGGAGGGACTTTTAGGAACATCTTAACTATTATGAGGTCGTTTGGGGGAATTACTTTCAAGTATGTATGCTAATTCTAAAGGTTTGGAGTCTTTCACTGCGGAAAGACTCAAGGATTTTCTTTTTACTTTTCTTATTCTTCTTCTTATCTATTTATCTTTATTGGGATCATTAACCCCTTTTCTAACATTTGAGTGTCTATATACGTTTGCACAAAAATCCCCAACCAAAATAAACGAGGATTTTACAGTAATAATAACGATTAATATATATATATATATATATATATATACATATATATTTATATATATATATATATATATATATATAATATATATACAAAATAACAAGTTTGAAAAACATATGGTTCGTGAAAGTGGCGTGAATTCAAATTATAATTATCTATGATTCACATAGTGTCCCACAAATGCTTTTTCTCCGACGTAGCTCACTTTTAAAGACTTATAGCCACTCATGAATGGCAGGCACAAGGGACAGTGACATTGCCCTATAAAGCAGGGCAATGCCCTAGAGACGGAGAATATTACATATTGATCAGTGCCCAAGCCCCCTTCACACCCAAGCTAGGACCAAGGAGGGCCAGGCTTTTCTCGCAAATAAGCATTAACTCATGCTCATCTGTTCTGATAGGTGGTACATGCGAGTCATGACCTAGAGTATATTTTTTACTTTCGCATGAGTAATAATAGCTATTTACTAAATATTGTATTTTAGATGTAACGAATGACCAAAATAAAATATGAAATTCACAATTCGAAATAGATTGAAATGCGCTGTGGAACAGATGGGAAAAAATGACTCTTGCAAAACAACATCTGGGAACTTATGCAAACATTGGAAGCTCTTCATTGGTTCAAAGAGCCAGTTAATGATTATGTCATGCAAAAAACAGAAAGCTGCCAAAAGCTAACGCAATAAGCAATATTATTATTATTATTATTATTATTATTATTATTATTATTATTATTATTATTATTATTACTATTATTACTAGCTAAGCTATAACCTTAGTTGGAAAAGAAAAGATGGCTATAAGCCCAAGGGCTCCAACTTGGAAAACATAGCCCAGTGAGGAAAGGAAATAAAGAAATAAATAAAAGATATGTGAAATTATGAACAATTAAAATCGACTATTTAAAAAAAGTAACACTATCAAAACAGATACTTCATATATAACTATAAAAGGATTTATGTCAGCCTGTTCAATATAATATTTGCTGCAAGTTTGAATTTTTGAAATTCTACCGATGCAACTACCTGGTTAGGAAGATCATTCCATAAGCTGATCACAGCTGGAATAATATTTTGAAAATGACTTGATCACCTACTTTATATAAGAAAGAATTTAATTACTCTGTAATGACTTTATAAAAAAACAACAAATCAAACTCGAAAGGTTACTAGAATGCAACCCTAAAGAAGAATTATACCACCAATATATCCACTTAAATCTTAATGTTATTATTTCTTTAAATATTTCATTTTTCCTAGTTTTCTTTCCTCACTGGGCTATTTTCCTTGTTGGAGCCCCTGTGCTTATAGCATCCTACTTTTCAAAATAGGGTTGTAGCTTAGCAAGAAATAATAATAATAATAATAATTAATAATAATAATAATAATAATAATAATAATAATGTCATTGTTGAAACTGAAGCGGATAGGTGAAAATGGCTCTTAACTGGTTCAAAGAGCCACACTTACAAAACCGTAATTTCAATCGGAAATTCTCCGTAAAAATGAATTGTTCTCAGCAGTATTTCAGTAAAATACAGGCGACCGTAATTTTTTACCCTACTTTAATTATTATCTTTTGCACTATATTATACGCACAGGTAGGTGTTCTGTTTACTGAGAGGGTGAAATGATTATCCTGAGTTTGACATCTTAAGAATATATAATAGTGCAAAAGATATATTTACTGAGAAGCTTTATTACTGATCATATCGAAACGTCAAATTTAGTTGTGCATATAATGTTTTTATAGTTTATACACTGCTATTAATATATATATATATATATATATATATATATAACTTATATATATATAAATATATATGTATATTACATATATTAATATATATACATACATATATATGCATATATACATACGTACATATATATACAGTATATATATATATATATATATATAAACATTAATATATATATATGTTATATATATATATATATATATAACATATATATATATATATATTATATACTGTATGCATACACATTTATATATAAATGTATACACACATTATATATATATATATATATATATAATATATATATATATATATATATATAATATAATATATATATATATATATATGTACACAGACACACACACACACACACATATATATATATATATATATATATATATCTATATATAATGTCTACTGTAACATCCACAGCTTTCAAGTATACAATAATCTCCCACTAGACATCAGAAAGACTAAAGATCTTAAGGCTTTCAAGAGGAAACTGAAGACTTTCTTGTTCTCTAAGTGCTTCGATAATGTGGATTTGAACAATAAACTTGCAATATGCGGTGTGGAATACTGAATGACTTGGAATGTATAGGATAAGATTAATCAAATTAATTACGAAAGGTCCTGGAGGGAGTAGTAGTACCTTGCAGTACAGGACTAGAAAAGCAGTATTAAAGTAATTAAGTAAGTAAATAAGTAAATATTTAAGTAAGTGAGTAAGTAAAGTAAGAAAGATAGGCAGATCTTGGCTTCAAAAAGAAAGGCAAATTTCATTGATCACTTTCTTACAAAGATGGTAATAAAGTTAGATAGTAATGTAGTAAGATAGTGAGATAGTAATGAACACCCATTCGAATCGAGAAAATTTTCTGTTCGAAGTAACAAGGAAAACAATGACAGCTTCAAATTCTGCATTACAATAATCGATTGAAGGGCTACATATGCAAACAACAAACTGATCCGTAAACACTAAACACACAATGACCGTAATATACCAACAATAACACAAATACCTCCTTTGGGGCGTGGGATCTTCTTTGGATGCACAAATTCCACCATTTCAAGATATATTTGGCTCATTCTGTACTCACGCACTTATTTACCAATAACAATATCTTCATTTTCATTTTCTTGTTAACTAAGTTTGGCTTCGCACTGAGCACTGGTCGGAAGTCAACTGGCAAAATCTGAAGTCAACTGCCAAAAGAGACATTATGCTAAATGCTTGTAAGGACTGGATTACACTGGGGTAGTTTTTTTTAACCATTCTCAATGATTAGTTAAGGGTTAGGTAGGATCTTGAAGCTAATTATGAGTTTACTATGGTAAGGGCAATGTTCTTTTTTTTTTTTTTTTTTTTTTTTTTTTGATAATTACAATGTAATTTTTTCGCCTTTTTCTAGCATTTTTTGTAGCATTGTGTGTTCCAGCAAAGATTAAAACCCGGGTAACAACAACAACAACGTTAACAACTCCAAATTCCCCCTGACTTTATCCCCACCTCTCATTCACCCCCACCTTTGCCCCTCCCCCCACCTTTGCCCCTCCCCCTCATTTACCTCCCTAACCCCTCACACGTACCTAATCTCTCCCTCCGAAACCAAACTCATGGGAAAAAAATAATAAAAAGATTGTAACATTAATCCTCTCAGTGCCATTGGTGACTTGATCAAGATTTGAAAAAGGGAACCCTCTTTTAAATCATCCAAAACATATCAAGTTAGCATTCATTAGATAGGTCTTAATGAGAGCTTTCCAATAAATAACAACGAATTAGCAATCAATGTTTGCCAACAGTTATATAAGCGGCAGTTATATAAACGGATGAGCAACCTGCAGGAGTAACGAGACCTTTGGGTGTGGAGGAAATGCCCCCCTAAATTTCGATGAAGTCACTAGCAGCAAGGTGACGGATTGGGTTTAAGGCGAGAGACAAGTTGTCTCTTCGGCTTCTACTCCTAATACCTGGTGGATGATCTTACTGGAGTTACTATGAACCGGTAGGGGTCACTTGCCTTAGTTAGATAGGCACTGCGCATCACAAGAAACCTGGCTATCCTTTGATGGATTTAGCCAATTAATTCCTGTATGAGGCCCTTTTAAAAGGCCGTTCATGAATGGCAGAGGCAAGGAACAGTAACATTGCCCTATCAAGTAGGATAATGTCCTAGAGAATGACCATATTACAGATGATCAGCGCCCAAGCCCCCTTTCCACCCAAGCTGGGACCAAGGAGGGCCAGGCAATGGCTACTGATGACTCGGCGGATAGACCTATAGGCTCCCCCAAACCCCATATCCTTAGCTCACAAAGAAGGTGAGGTTTCAGGGACCATAGGAACTTACGAGTTTGCGCGGGACTCGAACCCCAGTCTGGCAATCATTATTCTTTGTGACAAAATAGCAAAAGCTTTGTCCTGATAGTTTAATCTATAAACTTTAGTGTATATGGGAGGTATTCATTTTAATGTTGTTACTGTTCTAGCTATCCTTTCATGAATTTACCCAATGGATCCTCTATGAGGCCCTTTGCGTCGATAGGCGTAGGAGGAGATGATATATATATAGCTAAGTTTTGAGTGATCTCCAAAGGATTTGCCACGTTATGAGATTAGTTGAATTCACCAGTGGAAGTGGAAGGGTTAAAAGAGGAAACACCTATTTGACTGAGGAAATAAATAGATTTAAAAGAATGAACTTCGAGTGTAAATGGAAGTATATGATGACATTATTGATGAAAAAGAGGAGATAGGAAGAGAGAAACTGATAAAAAGTGGTGTATTGACAGAGGAAAAAATAATACTTTGGAATCAGAAATCCTTTGTAAGCGTCTGCCTAATATTCTCCTAAATTCGCAAAGAAGGGGAAGGATGAGAAATAGAGATAATTACCGGATAAGATAATAGAAGAGGGGAGGAAGAAATTAAAGGAAACTGGAATACAAGGAAGAGGAATTGGAGGGAACGGAAGATAAAGAAAGAAATGATAATATTTCTACGGAACAAATAATTCATAGCGAAAGAGAAATTGGTGTTATAATGTAGAAAGTTTTCATTTTCAAAGACTTTGATGTTCGGATGTTATAAAAAGCTTCGTATCTGATTAGGAGAGATTTTTAGAATCAATTTCCTTCTTTTTCAGGAGTCAGAGACTGGTGCTGTTGAAGGTTTAATTATTATTTATGACAAAATAGCAAAAGATTTATCTTCATACTTTAATTTATATACTTTAGTTTATATAGGTGACATCCATTTTAATGTTGTTACTGTTCTTAGAATATTTTATCTTTGGTTCCCTTTCATCACTGGGCTATTTTCCCTGTTGGTGCCCCTGGGCTTTTAGCATCCTGCTTTTCTAAGTACAGTAGGCTTGTAGCTTAGCAAGTAATAATAATAATAATAAAGAAAGAGAGGAATATTACTAAATATTACTGAAGGATCAGAATTCTCTCTCTCTCTCTCTCTCCTCTCTCTCTCTCTCTCTCTCTCTCTCTCTCTCTCTTTTCTCGCAAATTGATGAACCTGCGTTCGATCTCCAAACTTGTTAACGTAAGTAACAAAATTGATAAAAGGTGTTCAACCCTGTTAAGGATCACTCCTATGATAATTGATTTACACTAGCTGAATATTAAGGCAAGAATTAATTTTAGAATATGTACAATAAGCCATCAAGTTATAAAAACCGTACGTCCAAAATATCTGAGAGAATTGCTACATATCATGTAGCCAACAGATCGTGTTGACACGAGAATTGTTACTGATGGTTTAAAATTATTAGAAACAAGATATATATCTACCGTAGGTTCTAGAGCTTTTAGATATGTGGACCCAAGACTATACAACAAGCTCCCATTAGACATCCGAAAGGCTGAAGCTATTAAGGCTTTCAAGAGGAGAATGAAAACTTTCTTGTTCTCTAAGTGCTTCGATAATGTGGAGTTGACAAAGGTTTAAAGGTTAAAAGGCCGCTCGTGAATGACGGAGGCAAGGGACAGTGACATTGCCCTATCAAGCAGGATAATGCCCTAGAAACTGACCATATATACATATGACCAGCACCCAAACCCACTCTCCACCCAAGCTAGGACCGAGGTGGGCCAAACAATATCTGTAGGCTACCCCAAACCACCCATCCTTAGCTCTGAAGGATGGTGAGGTTGCAACGACCAAAGGATCTGACGAGTTTGAACGGGACTCGAAACCCAGTCTGGCGTTTATCAGTCAGGGACATTACCACATCGGCCACCACAACCCTAAACGAGCAATGAGCAATATGCAGTGTGAAATGTTGAATGCTTTGGAATGCATACGATAAAATGAATGAATGTCCAGTAGAGAGTAGGGTTCCCCTGCAGTATAGGACCAGAAAAGTAGTCCACCTCTCTCTCTCTCTCTCTCTCTCTCTCTCTCTCTCTCTCTCTCTCTCTCTCTCCAAAGCATGCTCATCACGCAAACCTATGAACTTGCGTTCGATCTCCGAACTTGGCGGGGTATGGGACGACATTGGCTCCTTCCATTGAGAGAGAGAGAGAGAGAGAGAGAGAGAGAGAGAGAGAGATTAGTGCTTTATAATCATAAAAAACCGGCATGACGTCGACATGGTATTTCTCACCCCATCGGGGCGAAGACCTCTCATGGGGTGATCCCCCACCCTACCAGGGGTGAGGTCATAGACGGGGTGATTATCAATCCCACTTGGGTGAAACCAATCAATTAGGTTCAGACGGAAATTAATTATCTAATATCCAAGGATTTCATTTCTTATTTTTCTTATTTATTCCTCTATTTTCTGAAAACTTCTATCCCCCCAAAACCTATACAAGAAAGCAAACAGAAGTTCATTAAAAAATAGATACGACATTTTTTATGCTTCCTTTCTTGATCGATTATAAGAAATATATAAAAACGGAACTATTTGCTATTCTATTTTTTTAACTACGTTATCTCACCTGTCCACAAAATAAAACTCCATACTTTATAATGGTCAACTATTTAATAAATCTAGTAAAATAAAAAGGTATGGCAGAGATAAGTTATATATGATTAACAGTTAACATACCTAAGTTGTATATGATAAACAGTTCATAGCCATTGAACTCCTGGTTAATAAAATTTTTCATCCGAATTTAACAGGTTAAAAAAAAAATATATATCTAAGATGAGAGAAAAATGAGTAAAAAATAAAATTAAAATTGTGTGATTTAATCCCACCAAAGTATCTAAGTAAACCTTGACATTCCTTGAGTTATTGATTATCAACTTTTCTCATCTGAATTTAACAGATATAATAAATCAAATTAAAAATCTTTAAAATGAAAGAAAAATCGAGTAAAAAAATAAAATCAAAATTGCGTCATTGACGCCCACCAGATTATTAAAGTAAACCTCAAATAGTCTGTAAGTTATATTTCGACAAAATTCTAGCATGGATACAGGACCCAAACTTTGCCAAGCCAATATTGAAAAAAAGATCAAAACCATTACAGAAATATTTGTAGGGTAAAACTGCTACTGTTTTATGGTCTTTTACGCAGGAAACTCTCTCTCTCTCTCTCTCTCTCTCTCTCTCTCTCTCTCTCTCTCTCTCTCTCTCCAGCATTGAACTCTTATATTAAAGTACATTGATTGAGATATGTGAAAATTAAGGAGGATAATTTTCTATGGAATTATATGCTAGCAAAAACTATATACCCGTACATACATACATACAAAAACTACACATGTACATACATATATGCAAAAACTACTTCCATACATACATACATACATACAGTCTGGGTAGTATTCATATAAACAGCCATACAAAAACCACATACATACATATATAATCTTGATAGTATACATACATACATGCAAACACACAAACATTCATACATACATACATACACATACGAAAACTACGCATATACCTGCATATATGCAAAACTACATACATGCATACATACATCGTCTCGGTAGTATGTATACATACATAAATACAAAAACTACACGTACATACACAAGCAAAAACTACATATATACATACATACCTAAAATGCATATCAAAATCAGACCATTTCGTAGTCTTGGTAAATGATATGCCCCACCTACAACTCATTTGCAAGTTCGAATGACCCCAGCCCCGAATAAAAGAGGCGAACGCATTTGCCATTTCCAGTAATTAAGCAAAAATGTTCACCCTTCAAAGAGAATGAATCATTACAACCGTGATGCATTTGATTACTAAATAATTACAGCCGAGAGCGAGAGGATATGTATCTCCATTAGGCCAAAGAGGGACCTTTTACACTCGGAATTACTCCATCTTTTTTAGAGGTCTAAAGGTCGCTCGTGAACGGCAGAGGCAATGGACAGTGATGAATGTAGTCTGGTTTCAGTTCCAGTTTCATCAGAATACATGCTCACCAGAACGTCAGCCGGGGAAGCCCCAACTTCCATGCTGGTGCTCAACAAGAACAGTGACCTCCCCAGTAAACAGCTTAAACTCACGGTCCGGGGCTGGGATCGATCTGCTGACATGCGAATGGTAGGCAATCACGTTACCACTGTACTAGCTGGGACATTAACTAGCGGGACAATGCACTGGAGGCGGACCATATATATATATATATATATATATATATATGATCAGTGGCCAACCCCTCTCCACCCAAGCTAGGAGCAAGGAGGGCAAGGCAATGGCTGCTGATGACTAGACAGGTAGACCTATAGATTCCCCCAAACACCCCATCCTTAGCTCACATGGACCCTTGTCCAGCAGACATCTAAGCAGGGACATTACCAATAGGCTACCAAAACCTGACTTTAGTGTGTCAAAGGTAGGGCATGTTTAAGGGATAGCTTATGACATGTGTATACTCTCTCTCTCTCTCTCTCTCTCTCTCTCTCTCTCTCTCTCTCTCTCTCTCGTGTCTGTCAGTCTGTGTCTCACAAAGCCTATTCTCAAAGTCCTTTTTGCACTAAACCAGTAACTTTCTGATTTACATTTTCAAAAACTTGCGTTGCTTTCATCACCAAAGAATTCTGCTTTAAGCCATGAATTGCATGCTACAACCCCCCCCCCTCTCTCTCTCTCTCTAGAGAGAGAGAGAGAGAGAGAGAGAGAGAGAGAGAGAGAGAGAGAGCATCTAGATAATTTCTTATTACGAAAGCAAAGTGAATGTTAGTGATTACGATACAGGAATGACTACTTTGGTGAAATAGCAGCTTTGAGAGAGAGAGAGAGAAATTTACATTTCACAAACATGTTATCAGAATATAAGCAGATGATCAATACGTATAAGGGATTACATGAAACGTATATTTCGCAGCCTTTCAGGTGAAAGTAATGAAATTAACGACATCGTTGGCTGTCTAAAACGACCTTTGACGCTACGATAAGTCCACGGAAATTGACAGCCATGTCCCAAAGAATTTCGACTTCAGAAAACAAAGATTATACCAAAAGCCGCAGACAACAAATTTGGTTATGCGAGTAATGAAAGAAAGTGAAACTGTAATCCACTAGAATTTAAATGAAAATATTCCTGAATTTATTACCTCCGCCAACGAAGTTAGAAGGAGGTTATGTTTTCACCCGTTTGTTGTGTGCTTGAGTGTTTGTATTTGTGTTTTTTTTTTTTTGTGAACAGCTTCCTAGGCACAATTTTAATCGTAGAGTAATGAAACTTGCAGGAATTAACTGTTATGTTAAAAGCTGGAAATTATTAAATTTTGGAAGGTCAAGGTCAAAGGCCAAGGTTACGGTCAAGAAAAATGTCTAATTCAGCCATAGGTTTGGACATCGTTGTCACAGACTTCAAACTTGGTTCATATTTGAGTGTATGGAAATCTACGCCAATTAATACATGTTAAGGTCCAAGATCAAGGTCAAGGTTGAGCAAAAGGTCGAGAAATAAGCTGCACCGGTGGAGGTCTGCGCTCTACTGAGTGCCCCCTCTAGTTTCTCAATGTTTTCCCCCCAGACCCTGTTGCTCATGAAGATCGTGGGACCCTAAAACAAAAATACAAATTTAAAAAAAAAAAAAAAAGACCTTGTAAAATCTTTTGTAAAATCATAAGTTTTTTGGTGAAAACTTTTCGTGACTCATCAAAGAAAACATTACTCGAAGTCTGCCTGAAGCAATACTCATTTTCATAAGGAATTTTTGCCATTAAAACTTTCTAGTTTGAAGGCGGTTTTGGAGACAGTCTTTTGTCCATTTTTTGTTGGGAGACTTTTTTGTTATTCATTTCTCTTCTTTATTCCTTCCTATCCCCTTTCTTCTTTCGTCCATCTTTTGCTGGGAGACTTTTTTTGTTATTAATTTCCCTTCTTTATTCCTTCCTATCCCCTTTCTTCTTTCGTCCATCTTTTGCTGGGAGACTTTTTTTGTTATTAATTTCCCTTCTTTATTCCTTCCTATCCCCTTTCTTCTTTCGTCCATCTTTTGCTGGGAGACTTTTTTTGTTATTAATTTCCCTTCTTTATTCCTTCCTATCCCCTTTCTTCTTTCGTCCATCTTTTGCTGGGAGACTTTTTTTGTTATTAATTTCCCTTCTTTATTCCTTCCTATCCCCTTTCTTCTTTCGTCCATCTTTTGCTGGGAGACTTTTTTTGTTATTAATTTCCCTTCTTTATTCCTTCCTATCCCCTTTCTTCTTTCGTCCATCTTTTGCTGGGAGACTTTTTTTGTTATTAATTTCCCTTCTTTATTCCTTCCTATCCCCTTTCTTCTTTCGTCCATCTTTTGCTGGGAGACTTTTTTTGTTATTAATTTCCCTTCTTTATTCCTTCCTATCCCCTTTCTTCTTTCGTCCATCTTTTGCTGGGAGACTTTTTTTGTTATTAATTTCCCTTCTTTATTCCTTCCTATCCCCTTTCTTCTTTCGTCCATCTTTTGCTGGGAGACTTTTTTTGTTATTAATTTCCCTTCTTTATTCCTTCCTATCCCCTTTCTTCTTTCGTCCATCTTTTGCTGGGAGACTTTTTTTGTTATTAATTTCCCTTCTTTATTCCTTCCTATCCCCTTTCTTCTTTCGTCCATCTTTTGCTGGGAGACTTTTTTTGTTATTAATTTCCCTTCTTTATTCCTTCCTATCCCCTTTCTTCTTTCGTCCATCTTTTGCTGGGAGACTTTTTTTGTTATTAATTTCCCTTCTTTATTCCTTCCTATCCCCTTTCTTCTTTCGTCCATCTTTTGCTGGGAGACTTTTTTTGTTATTAATTTCCCTTCTTTATTCCTTCCTATCCCCTTTCTTCTGAGCGGGTATTTGTTATTTACAAAGAGAGAGAGAGAGAGAGAGAGAGAGAGAGAGAGAGAGAGAGAGAAAAAAAAATTTATGAATGTAACAGGATGGTTACAAAATAAAAATAAAAATATTAAAGGTAGTTACTGCGATTTTTTTGCTAAATATAATTTTAATAAACTAGAAGAGAAGTAATAAGAATCAAAATAAAATATTTTAAGATCATTAACACCATTAAATTAGATCTATCATATATAAACTATAAAAATTTCATAAAAACAAGATGAAGAAAAACAATACAATAGCGTGCCCGAGTGTACTCCCAAGCAGGAGAACTCTACCCCAAGACAGTGGAAGACCATAGTAAAGAGGCTATAGCACTACCCAAGACCAGAGAACAATGGTTTGATTTTGGAGTGACCTTCTCCCACAATCATTCACCAAAATGAAAATTGGCGTAGATAATGAAATGTTCACATTTTAGTCGATAGATAAGGAAGTTATTATGCCCTTGCTTCCATTAGTCATACAAGAGAAAAATTGAAAAAAATAGCCAGCACTCTATCATATCTAATGGCGATTTCCAGTTTCGCTGGAAATTAAAATATATTAATACAATTTTAATGTTAATGAAATCATTTTTGAATAAAATTAGAATTGCAAAGGAAATCTATAATGGTAGTATTGATAATGATAATACTTATTATATATAGTGTTATTATCTAAGCTACAAATCCAGGTCAGTGATTACTACAGACCGAAGAATTTCAACAAAGAAAGCAGGTAAGTATAGTTGGATATATATTGGAATTAAATTGATTATTATCATCATTATTATTGTTGTTATTGTTACTGTTATTGTTATTGTTATTTTTATTAGCTAAGTTACAAACCTAGTTGGGAAAGCAGGATGCTATAAACCATAGGGATCCAACAGGAAAAAAATAGCCCAGTGAGGAAAGAAAATAAGGAAACAAATATACTATATATGACAAGTAATGAATAAATAATACAAAATATCTTCAGATTAGTAACAATTAATAGATTAAAGAGAATATAAAGACCATCTAATCACGAATGGAATAAAAGAATTCTGATTATAAAGAAAGATTTTTGGCCCAGTTTAAAGTTTTGTACTTCCGATGATTCAACTAAATGATTTATGACTTTACTTTACTTCTGTAGAGGAGGTTTTTTTGTATTTCGTGTGAGAGCGATGTTCATGATATATAGTATAAGATAAATTATATGTAATACATTATAAATGTTAAAGGTTAAAGGAGTCTGGTTTCAGTTCCAGTTCCATCAGAATAGATACTCACCAGAACGTCAGCCGGGCAAGCCCAAACCCCCACTGTGGCGCTCTACCACAGCAGTGGCCTCCCCAGTAAACAGCTTAAACTCACGGTCCCGGGCGGGGATCGATCTCTTGCCATGCGAATGCTAGGCAAACACGTTACCACTGCAATAAAGTTTCATAATGATTGTTTAAAGGGATATTTCTAGCGTAATTATGTTCATTATAGTAATTTTTTTTTAGATTTGTACACTTAATAAAAAACTGTCATTACCTAGTGTCTGTTTTGCTTATATTATACTCACAGGTCGGTGTTCTGTTTACTGGGGAAAGTGAAATGATTATCTCGACTTTGCAATCTTTAGTATATACAATAGTGCAAAAGATATGTTTACTGAGAAGATTTATTATTGGTCATATCGAAACGTCAACTTTAGTTGCGCTTATAATTATTTTATAGTTTCTATACTGCTATTGAGATTTATATATATATATATATATATATATATACACATATATATAATTATATACTATATACATATATACTTTATATATATTATATATGGATATAATATGTATATGTATGTTTATATATATATATATATATATATATGTGTGTATATATTATACATATATATATTACATATGCACAAACACACAAATATATATATATATATATATATATATATATAATGTTAACTGCAGTCTCCAATGTTTTCAAGTATACAATAAGCTCCCACTAGACATCCGAAAGACTGAAGATATCATTAAGGCTTTCAAGCAGAAACTGAAGACTTTCTTGTTCTCTAAGTGCTCCGATATGTGGGTTTGACAACAAACGAGCAATATGCGGTGTGGAATACTGAATGCCTCCGAATTTATACAATAGAATTAATTACGAAATGTCCTGGAGAAAGCAGGAGTCCCCTGCAGTATAGGACTAGAAAAGCAGCCCTTAAAGTAAGTACGTAAGTATGTAAAGTACGAACAGATGTGCAAATCTTGGCTTCAGAAAGAAACGCAAATTTCATAGATCACTGTCCTACAAAGATAGTAAGAAAGTTAGATAGTAAGATAGTAATATAGTAAGATAGTAATGACCACCAATTCGAATCTAGAATCATTTTTCTTTGAAGTAACAAGGACAACAATGACAGCTTCAAATTCTGCATTACAATAATCGATTGAAGGCTACATACACAAACAAACAAACTTTTCTGTAAACACAATATACACACAATGACCCTAATATACCAACAATAACACTCATACCTGGCTTAAGGTGTGGAATCTTCTTCGGATGTACAAATTCCACAATTTCAAGATATATTTGGCTCATTCTGTACTCACGCACTTATTTACAACAACAATATCTTCATTTTCTTATTAAACAAGAGTAAGTTTGGCTTCGCACTGAACGCTGGTCAGAAGTCAACTGGCAAAATCTGAAGTCAACTGGCGAAAGAGACATTATGCTAAATGCTTGTAAGTTAAGGATTGGATTACACTGGGGAAGTTTTTGACAATTCTCAATGATTAGTTAAGGTTAGGTAGAAATTTGGAGTGAATTACGAGGTTACTGTGCTAAGGGCAATGTCTTTTTTCAAAGTTTGTGTTAATTACAATTTAATTTTTCCTTTTTTCTAGTTTTTTTTTTGTAGCATTGTGTTCCAGCAAAGATTAAAACATGGACAACAACAACAACAACAACAACTCCAATTCCCCCTGACTTTACCCCCCCCCTTCTCATTCACCACAACTTCACCCTCACCTTTCCCCGTCCCCCTCATTTTCCTCTCTCCCTCCCCACGTACCTAATCTCTCCCTCCGTAACCAACTCATGAAAAAAAAAAAATTGTAACATTAACCCTCTCAGTGCCATTGGTGACTTGATCAAAATTTGAAAAAGGGAAGCATCTTTTGAAATCATCCAAAACATATCAAGTTAGCATTTATTACATAGGTCTTGATGAGAAATTTCTAATAAATAACAACTAATTAACAATCCATGTTTGCCAACAGTTATATAAGCGACAGTTATATAAACGGATGAGCAACCTGGTGGAATAACGAGAACTTTGGGTGTGGACGAAATGCTCCCCTAAATCTCGATGAAGTCCCTGGAAGCAGGGTGACGAACTGGGTTTAAGGCAAGAGACAATTTGTCTTTTCGGATTCTACTCCTAATACCTGGTGGATGATCTTACTGGAGTTACTATGGACCGGCAGGGGTCGCTTGCCTTAGTTAGATATGAACTGCGCATCAAAAGGAACTGGCTATCCTTTGATGAATTTAGCCAATGAATCCTGTATGAGGCCCTTTTAAAGGCCACTCATGAATGGCAGAGGCAAGGAACAGTGACATTGCCCTATCAAGCAGGACAATGCCATAGAGAATGACCATATTACAGATGATCAGCGCCCAAGCCCCTTTTCACCCAAGCTGGGAGCAAGGAGGGCCTAGTAATGGCTGCTGATGACTCGGCGGATAGACCTATTGGCTCCCCCAAACCCCACATCTTTAGCTCACATGGATGGTGAGGTTGCAAGGACCAAAGGAACTTACGAGTTTAAGCGGGACTCGAACCCCAGTCTGGCAATCATTATTCTTTGTGACAAAATAGCAAAAGCTTTGTCCTGATAGTTTAATCTATAAACTTTAGTGTATATGGGAGGTATTCATTTTAATGTTGTTACTGTTCTAGCTATCCTTTCATGAATTTACCCAATGGATCCTCTATGAGGCCCTTTGCGTCGATAGGCGTAGGAGGAGATGATATATATATAGCTAAGTTTTGAGTGATCTCCAAAGGATTTGCCACGTTATGAGATTAGTTGAATTCACCAGTGGAAGTGGAAGGGTTAAAAGAGGAAACACCTATTTGACTGAGGAAATAAATAGATTTAAAAGAATGAACTTCGAGTGTAAATGGAAGTATATGATGACATTATTGATGAAAAAGAGGAGATAGGAAGAGAGAAACTGATAAAAAGTGGTGTATTGACAGAGGAAAAAATAATACTTTGGAATCAGAAATCCTTTGTAAGCGTCTGCCTAATATTCTCCTAAATTCGCAAAGAAGGGGAAGGATGAGAAATAGAGATAATTACCGGATAAGATAATAGAAGAGGGGAGGAAGAAATTAAAGGAAACTGGAATACAAGGAAGAGGAATTGGAGGGAACGGAAGATAAAGAAAGAAATGATAATATTTCTACGGAACAAATAATTCATAGCGAAAGAGAAATTGGTGTTATAATGTAGAAAGTTTTCATTTTCAAAGACTTTGATGTTCGGATGTTATAAAAAGCTTCGTATCTGATTAGGAGAGATTTTTAGAATCAATTTCCTTCTTTTTCAGGAGTCAGAGACTGGTGCTG
>NW_027171034.1:10000-23361 GCF_036898095.1 Palaemon carinicauda
CCATATTTTCAACGTTTGCTGGGCTCCACAAGGCACTAGAAGAGTTGGAAGACCCATATTTTCAAACGTTTGCTAGGCTCCACAAGGCATTAGAAGAGTTGGAAGACCCATATTTTCAAACGTTTGCTGGGCTCAACAAGGCACTAGAAGAGTTGGAAGACCCATATTTTCAACGTTTGCTGGGCTCCACAAGGCACTAGAAGAGTTGGAAGACCCATATTTTCAACGTTTGCTTGGTTCCACAAGGCACTAGAAGAGTTGGAAGACCCATATTTTCAAACGTTTGCTTCGTTCCACATGTCACTAGAAGAGTTGGAAGACCTATATTTTCAAACGTTTGCTGGGCTCCAAAAGGCCCTGGATGAGTTGGAAGACCCATATTTTCAACGTTTGCTGGGCTCCAAAAGGCACTAGAAGAGTTGGAAGACCCATATATTCAACGTTTGCTGGGCTACACAAGGCACTAGAAGAGTTGGAAGACCCATATTTTCAACGTTTGCTGGGCTCCACAAGGCACTAAAAGAGTTGGAAGACCCATATATTCAAACGTTTGCTGGGATCCACAAGGCACTGGATGAGTTGGAAGACCCATATTTTCAACGTTTGCTGGGCTCCACAAGGCACTAGAAGAGTTGGAAGACCCATATTTTCAAACGTTTGCTAGGCTCCACAACGCACTAGAAGAGTTGGAAGACCCATATTTTCAAACGTTTGCTAGGCTCCACAAGGCATTAGAAGAGTTGGAAGACCCATATTTTCAAACGTTTGCTGGGCTCCACAAGGCACTAGAAGAGTTGGAAGACCCATATTTTCAACGTTTGCTGGGCTCCACAAGGCATTAGAAGAGTTGGAAGACCCATATTTTCAAACGTTTGCTGGGCTCCACAGGGCACTGGATGAGTTGGAAGACCCATATTTTCAACGTTTGCATGGCTCCACAAGGCACTAGAAGAGTTGGAAGACCCATATTTTCAAACGTTTGCTGGGCTCCACAAGGCACTGGAAGAGTTGGAAGACCCATATTTTCAACGTTTGCTTGGCTCCACAAGGCACTAGAAGAGTTGGAAGACCCATATTTTCAAACGTTTGCTTGGTTCCATATGGCACTAGAAGAGTTGGAAGACCCATATTTTCAAACGTTTGCTTGGTTCCACAAGGCACTAGAAGAGTTGGAAGACCCATATTTTCAAACGTTTGCTGGGCTCCAAAAGGCACTGGACGAGTTGGAAGACTCATATTTTCAACGTTTGCTGGGCTCCACAAGGCACTAGAAGAGCTGGAAGACCCATATTTTCAAACGTTTGCTGGGCTCCACAAGGCACTAGAAGAGTTGTAAGACCCATATTTTCAAACGCTTGCTGGGCTCCACAAGGCACTAGAAGAGTAGGAAGACCCATAATTTAAACGTTTTCTGGGCTCCACAAGGCACTAGAAGGGTTGGCAGACCCATATTTTAAAACATTTGCTTGGCTCCACAAGGCACTGGAAGAGTTGGAAGACCCATATTTTCAAACGTTTGCTGGGCTCCACAAGGCACTAGAAGAGTTGGAAGACCCATATTTTCAACGTTTGCTGGGCTCCACAAGGCATTAGAAGAGTTGGAAGACCCATATTTTCAAACGTTTGCTGGGCTCCACAGGGCACTGGATGAGTTGGAAGACCCATATTTTCAACGTTTGCATGGCTCCACAAGGCACTAGAAGAGTTGGAAGACCCATATTTTCAAACGTTTGCTGGGCTCCACAAGGCACTGGAAGAGTTGGAAGACCCATATTTTCAACGTTTGCTTGGCTCCACAAGGCACTAGAAGAGTTGGAAGACCCATATTTTCAAACGTTTGCTTGGTTCCATATGGCACTAGAAGAGTTGGAAGACCCATATTTTCAAACGTTTGCTTGGTTCCACAAGGCACTAGAAGAGTTGGAAGACCCATATTTTCAAACGTTTGCTGGGCTCCAAAAGGCACTGGACGAGTTGGAAGACTCATATTTTCAACGTTTGCTGGGCTCCACAAGGCACTAGAAGAGCTGGAAGACCCATATTTTCAAACGTTTGCTGGGCTCCACAAGGCACTAGAAGAGTTGTAAGACCCATATTTTCAAACGCTTGCTGGGCTCCACAAGGCACTAGAAGAGTAGGAAGACCCATAATTTAAACGTTTGCTGGGCTCCACAAGGCACTAGAAGGGTTGGCAGACCCATATTTTAAAACATTTGCTTGGCTCCACAAGGCACTGGAAGAGTTGGAAGACCCATATTTTCAACATTTGCTTGGCTCCACAAGGCACTAGAAGAGTTGGAAGACCCATATTTTCAAACGTTTGCTTGGTTCCACAAGGCACTAGAAGAGTTGGAAGACCCATATTTTCAAACGTTTGTTGGGCTCCAAAAGGATCTAGAAAAGTTGGAAGACCCATATTTTCAAACGTTGTCTGGGCTCCACAAGGCACTGGAAGAGTTGAAAGACCCATATTTTCAACGTTTGCTGGGCTCCACAAGGCACTAGAAGAGTTGGAAGACCCATATTTTCAAACGTTTGTTGGGCACCACAAGGCAATAGAAGAGTTGGAAGACCCATATTTTCGACATTAGCTGGGCTCCACAAGGCACTAGAACAGTTGGAAGACACATATTTTCAACGTTTGCTTGGCTCCACAAGGCACTAGAAGAGTTGGAAGACCCATATTTTCAAACGTTTGCTGGGCTCCACAAGACACTAGAAGAGTTGGAAGACACATATTTTCAAAGTTTGCTTGGCTCCACAAGGCACGAGAAGAGTTGGAAGACCAATATTTTCAACGTTTGCTGGGCTCCACGAGGCACTAAAAGATTTGGAAGACCCATATTTTCAAACATTTGCTTGGTTCCACAAGGCACTAGAAAAGTTAGAAGACCCATATTTTCAACGTTTGCTTGACTCCACATGGCACTAGAAGAGTTGGAAGACCCATATTTTCAACGTTTGCTTGGCTCCACAAGGCACTAGAAGAGTTGGAAGACCCATATTTTCAAACGTTTGCTTGGTTCCACATGTCACTAGAAGAGTTGGAAGACCCATATTTTCAAACGTTTGCTGGGCTCCACAAGGCACTGGATGAGTTAGAAGACCCATATTTTCAACGTTTGCTGGGCTCCGCAAGGCACTAGAAGAGTTGGAAGACCCATATATTCAAACGTTTGCTGGGCTCCACAAGGCACTGTATGAGTTGGAAGACCCATATTTTCAACGTTTGCTTGGTTCCACAAGGCACGAGAAGAGTTGGAAGACCAATATTTTCAACGTTTGCTGGGCTCCACAAGGCACTAAAAGATTTGGAAGACCCATATTTTCAAACATTTGCTTGGTTCCACAAGGCACTAGAAAAGTTAGAAGACCCATATTTTCAACGTTTGCTTGACTCCACATGGCACTAGAAGAGTTGGAAGACCCATATTTTCAACGTTTGCTTGGCTCCACAAGGAACTAGAAGAGTTGGAAGACCCATATTTTCAACGTTTGCTGGGCTCCACAAGGCACTAGAAGAGTTGGAAGACCCATATTTTCAACGTTTGCTGGGCTCCACAAGGCACTAGAAGAGTTGGAAGACTCATATTTTCAAACGTTTGCTGGGCTCCACAGGGCACTGGGTGAGTTGAAGACCCATATTTTCAACGTTTGCTTGGCTCCACAAGGCACTAGAAGAGTTGGAAGACCCATATTTTCAACGTTTGCTGGGCTCCACAAGGCACTAGAAGAGTTGGAAGACCCATATTTTCAACGTTTGCTTGGTTCCACAAGGCACTAGAAGAGTTGGAAGACCCATATTTTCAAACGTTTGCTTCGTTCCACATGTCACTAGAAGAGTTGGAAGACCTATATTTTCAAACGTTTGCTAGGCTCCAAAAGGCCCTGGATGAGTTGGAAGACCCATATTTTCAACGTTTGCTGGGCTCCAAAAGGCACTAGAAGAGTTGAAGACCCATATATTCAACGTTTGCTGGGCTACACAAGGCACTAGAAGAGTTGGAAGACCCATATTTTCAACGTTTGCTGGGCTCCACAAGGCACTAAAAGAGTTGGAAGACCCATATATTCAAACGTTTGCTGGGATCCACAAGGCACTGGATGAGTTGGAAGACCCATATTTTCAACGTTTGCTGGGCTCCACAAGGCACTAGAAGAGTTGGAAGACCCATATTTTCAAACGTTTGCTAGGCTCCACAAGGCATTAGAAGAGTTGGAAGACCCATATTTTCAAACGTTTGCTGGGCTCCACAAGGCACTAGAAGAGTTGGAAGACCCATATTTTCAACGTTTGCTGGGCTCCACAAGGCACTAGAAGAGTTGGAAGACCCATATTTTCAACGTTTGCTTGGTTCCACAAGGCACTAGAAGAGTTGGAAGACCCATATTTTCAAACGTTTGCTTCGTTCCACATGTCACTAGAAGAGTTGGAAGACCTATATTTTCAAACGTTTTCTGGGCTCCAAAAGGCCCTGGATGAGTTGGAAGACCCATATTTTCAACGTTTGCTGGGCTCCAAAAGGCACTAGAAGAGTTGGAAGACCCATATATTCAACGTTTGCTGGGCTACACAAGGCACTAGAAGAGTTGGAAGACCCATATTTTCAACGTTTGCTGGGCTCCACAAGGCACTAAAAGAGTTGGAAGACCCATATATTCAAACGTTTGCTGGGATCCACAAGGCACTGGATGAGTTGGAAGACCCATATTTTCAACGTTTGCTGGGCTCCACAAGGCACTAGAAGAGTTGGAAGACCCATATTTTCAAACGTTTGCTAGGCTCCACAACGCACTAGAAGAGTTGGAAGACCCATATTTTCAAACGTTTGCTGGGCTCCACAAGGCACTAGAAGAGTTGGAAGACCCATATTTTCAACGTTTGCTGGGCTCCACAAGGCATTAGAAGAGTTGGAAGACCCATATTTTCAAACGTTTGCTGGGCTCCACAGGGCACTGGATGAGTTGGAAGACCCATATTTTCAACGTTTGCATGGCTCCACAAGGCACTAGAAGAGTTGGAAGACCCATATTTTCAAACGTTTGCTGGGCTCCACAAGGCACTGGAAGAGTTGGAAGACCCATATTTTCAACGTTTGCTTGGCTCCACAAGGCACTAGAAGAGTTGGAAGACCCATATTTTCAAACGTTTGCTTGGTTCCATATGGCACTAGAAGAGTTGGAAGACCCATATTTTCAAACGTTTGCTTGGTTCCACAAGGCACTAGAAGAGTTGGAAGACCCATATTTTCAAACGTTTGCTGGGCTCCAAAAGGCACTGGACGAGTTGGAAGACTCATATTTTCAACGTTTGCTGGGCTCCACAAGGCACTAGAAGAGCTGGAAGACCCATATTTTCAAACGTTTGCTGGGCTCCACAAGGCACTAGAAGAGTTGTAAGACCCATATTTTCAAACGCTTGCTGGGCTCCACAAGGCACTAGAAGAGTAGGAAGACCCATAATTTAAACGTTTGCTGGGCTCCACAAGGCACTAGAAGGGTTGGCAGACCCATATTTTAAAACATTTGCTTGGCTCCACAAGGCACTGGAAGAGTTGGAAGACCCATATTTTCAACATTTGCTTGGCTCCACAAGGCACTAGAAGAGTTGGAAGACCCATATTTTCAAACGTTTGCTTGGTTCCACAAGGCACTAGAAGAGTTGGAAGACCCATATTTTCAAACGTTTGTTGGGCTCCAAAAGGATCTAGAAAAGTTGGAAGACCCATATTTTCAAACGTTGTCTGGGCTCCACAAGGCACTGGAAGAGTTGAAAGACCCATATTTTCAACGTTTGCTGGGCTCCACAAGGCACTAGAAGAGTTGGAAGACCCATATTTTCAAACGTTTGTTGGGCACCACAAGGCAATAGAAGAGTTGGAAGACCCATATTTTCAACATTAGCTGGGCTCCACAAGGCACTAGAACAGTTGGAAGACACATATTTTCAACGTTTGCTTGGCTCCACAAGGCACTAGAAGAGTTGGAAGACCCATATTTTCAAACGTTTGCTGGGCTCCACAAGACACTAGAAGAGTTGGAAGACCCATATTTTCAAAGTTTGCTTGGCTCCACAAGGCACGAGAAGAGTTGGAAGACCAATATTTTCAACGTTTGCTGGGCTCCACAAGGCACTAAAAGATTTGGAAGACCCATATTTTCAAACATTTGCTTGGTTCCACAAGGCACTAGAAAAGTTAGAAGACCCATATTTTCAACGTTTGCTTGACTCCACATGGCACTAGAAGAGTTGGAAGACCCATATTTTCAACGTTTGCTTGGCTCCACAAGGCACTAGAAGAGTTGGAAGACCCATATTTTCAAACGTTTGCTTGGTTCCACATGTCACTAGAAGAGTTGGAAGACCCATATTTTCAAACGTTTGCTGGGCTCCACAAGGCACTGGATGAGTTAGAAGACCCATATTTTCAACGTTTGCTGGGCTCCGCAAGGCACTAGAAGAGTTGGAAGACCCATATATTCAAACGTTTGCTGGGCTCCACAAGGCACTGTATGAGTTGGAAGACCCATATTTTCAACGTTTACTTGGTTCCACAAGGCACGAGAAGAGTTGGAAGACCAATATTTTCAACGTTTGCTGGGCTCCACAAGGCACTAAAAGATTTGGAAGACCCATATTTTCAAACATTTGCTTGGTTCCACAAGGCACTAGAAAAGTTAGAAGACCCATATTTTCAACGTTTGCTTGACTCCACATGGCACTAGAAGAGTTGGAAGACCCATATTTTCAACGTTTGCTTGGCTCCACAAGGCACTAGAAGAGTTGGAAGACCCATATTTTCAAACGTTTGCTTGGTTCCACATGTCACTAGAAGAGTTGGAACACCCATATTTTCAAACGTTTGCTGGGCTCCACAAGGCACTGGATGAGTTAGAAGACCCATATTTTCAACGTTTGCTGGGCTCCGCAAGGCACTAGAAGAGTTGGAAGACCCATATTTTCAAACGTTTGCTGGGTTCCACAAGGCACTGGATAAGTTGGAAAACCCATATTTTCAACGTTTGCTGGGCTCCACAAGGCACTAGAAGAGTTGGAAGACCCATATTTTCAACGTTTGCTTGGTTCCACAAGGCACTAGAAGAGTTGGAAGACCCATATTTTCAAACGTTTGCTTCGTTCCACATGTCACTAGAAGAGTTGGAAGACCTATATTTTCAAACGTTTGCTGGGCTCCACAAGGCCCTGGATGAGTTGGAAGACCCATATTTTCAACGTTTGCTGGGCTCCAAAAGGCACTAGAAGAGTTGGAAGACCCATATATTCAACGTTTGCTGGGCTCCACAAGGCACTAGAAGAGTTGGAAGACCCATATTTTCAACGTTTGCTGGGCTCCACAAGGCACTAAAAGAGTTGGAAGACCCATATATTCAAACGTTTGCTGGGCTCCACAAGGCACTGGATGAGTTGGAAGACCCATATTTTCAACGTTTGCTGGGCTCCACAAGGCACTAGAAGAGTTGGAAGACCCATATTTTCAAACGTTTGCTAGGCTCCACAACGCACTAGAAGAGTTGGAAGACCCATATTTTCAAACGTTTGCTAGGCTCCACAAGGCATTAGAAGAGTTGGAAGACCCATATTTTCAAACGTTTGCTGGGCTCCACAAGGCACTAGAAGAGTTGGAAGACCCATATTTTCAAACGTTTGCTGGGCTCCACAAGGCATTAGAAGAGTTGGAAGACCCATATGTTCAAACGTTTGCTGGGCTCCACAGGGCACTGGATGAGTTGGAAGACCCATATTTTCAACGTTTGCATGGCTCCACAAGGCACTAGAAGAGTTGGAAGACCCATATTTTCAAACGTTTGCTGGGCTCCACAAGGCACTGGAAGAGTTGGAAGACCCATATTTTCAACGTTTGCTTGGCTCCACAAAGCACTAGAAGAGTTGGAAGACCCATATTTTCAAACGTATATTTTCAAACGTTTGCTGGGCTCCAAAAGGCACTGGACGAGTTGGAAGACTCATATTTTCAACGTTTGCTGGGCTCCACAAGGCACTAGAAGAGTTGGAAGACCCATATTTTCAAACGTTTGCTGGGCTCCACAAGGCACTAGAAGAGTTGTAAGACCCATATTTTCAAACGCTTGCTGGGCTCCACAAGGCACTAGAAGAGTAGGAAGACCCATATTTTAAACGTTTGCTGGGCTCCACAAGGCACTAGAAGGGTTGGAAGACCCATATTTTAAAACATTTGCTTGGCTCCACAAGGCACTGGAAGACTTGGAAGACCCATATTTTCAACATTTGCTTGGCTCCACAAGGCACTAGAAGAGTTGGAAGACCCATATTTTCAAACGTTTGCTTGGTTCCACAAGGCACTAGAAGAGTTGGAAGACCCATATTTTCAAACGTTTGTTGGGCTCCAAAAGGATCTAGAAAAGTTGGAAGACCCATATTTTCAAACGTTGTCTGGGCTCCACAAGGCACTGGAAGAGTTGAAAAACCCATATTTTCAACGTTTGCTGGGCTCCACAAGGCACTAGAAGAGTTGGAAGACCCATATTTTCAAACGTTTGTTGGGCACCACAAGGCAATAGAAGAGTTGGAAGACCCATATTTTCAACATTAGCTGGGCTCCACAAGGCACTAGAACAGTTGGAAGACCCATATTTTCAAACGTTTGCTGGGCTCCACAAGGCACTAGAAGAGTTGGAAGACCCATATTTTCAAAGTTTGCTTGGCTCCACAAGGCACGAGAAGAGTTGGAAGACCCATATTTTCAACGTTTGCTGGGCACCACAAGGCAATAGAAGAGTTGGAAGACCCATATTTTCAACGTTTGCTTGGCTCCACAAGGCACTAGAAGAGTTGGAAGACCCATATTTTCAAACGTTTGCTGGGCTCCACAAGGCACTAGAAGAGTTGGAAGACCCATATTTTCAAAGTTTGCTTGGCTCCACAAGGCACGAGAAGAGTTGGAAGACCCATATTTTCAACGTTTGCTGGGCTCCACAAGGCACTAAAAGAGTTGGAAGACCCATATTTTCAAACATTTGCTTGGTTCCACAAGGCACTAGAAAAGTTAGAAGACCCATATTTTCAACGTTTGCTTGGCTCCACATGGCACTAGAAGAGTTGGAAGACCCATATTTTCAACGTTTGCTTGGCTCCACAAGGCACTAGAAGAGTTGGAAGACCCATATTTTCAAACGTTTGCTTGGTTCCACATGTCACTAGAACAGTTGGAAGACCCATATTTTCAAACGTTTGCTGGGCTCCACAAGGCACTGGATGAGTTGGAAGACCCATATTTTCAACGTTTGCTTGGTTCCACAAGGCACTAGAAGAGTTGGAAGACCCATATTTTCAACGTTTGCTGGGCTCCACAAGGCACTAGAAGAGTTGGAAGACCCATATTTTCAAACGTTTGCTGGGCTCCACAAGGCACTAGAAGAGTTGGATGACCCATATATTCAAACGTTTGCTGGGTTCCACAAGGCACTGGATAAGTTGGAAAACCCATATTTTCAACGTTTGCTGGGCTCCATAAGGCACTAGAAAAGTTGGAAGACCCATATTTTCAAACGTTTGCTAGGCTCCACAAGGCATTAGAAGAGTTGGAAGACCCATATTTTCAAACGTTTGCTGGGCTCCACAAGACACTAGAAGATTTGGAAGACCCATATTTTCAACGTTTGCTGGGCTCCACAAGGCACTAGAAGAGTTGGAAGACCCATATGTTCAAACGTTTGCTTTGCTCCACAGGGCACTGGATGAGTTGGAAGACCCATATTTTCAACGTTTGCTTGGCTCCACAAGGCACTAGAAGAGTTGGAAGACCAATATTTTCAAACGTTTGCTGGGCTCCACAAGGCACTGGAAGAGTTGGAAGACCCATATTTTTAACGTTTGCTTGGCTCCACAAGGCACTAGAAGAGTTGGAAGACACATATTTTCAAACGTTTGCTTGGTTCCATATCGCACTAGAAGAGTTGGAAGACCCATATTTTCAAACGTTTGCTGGGCTCCACAAGGCACTAGAAGAGTTGGAAGACCCATATTTTCAAACGTTTGCTGGGCTCCAAAAGGCACTGGACGAGTTGGAAGACTCATATTTTCAACGTTTGCTGGGCTCCACAAGGCACTAGAAGAGTTGGAAGACCCATATTTTCAAACGTTTGCTGGGCTCCACAAGGCACTAGAAGAGTTGTAAGACCCATATTTTCAAACGCTTGCTGGGCTCCACAAGGCACTAGAAGAGTTGGAAGACCCATATTTTCAACGTTTGCTGGGCTCCACAAGGCACTAGAAGAGTTGGAAGACCCATATTTTCAACGTTTGCTTGGTTCCAAAAGGCACTAGAAGAGTTGGAAGACCCATATTTTCAAACGTTTGCTTCGTTCCACATGTCACTAGAAGATTTGGAAGACCTATATTTTCAAACGTTTGCTGGGCTCCACAAGGCCCTGGATGAGTTGGAAGACCCATATTTTCAACGTTTGCTGGGCTCCAAAAGGCACTAGAAGAGTTGGAAGACCCATATATTCAACGTTTGCTGGGCTCCACAAGGCACTAGAAGAGTTGGAAGACCCATATTTTCAACGTTTGCTGGGCTCCACTAGGCACTAAAAGAGTTGGAAGACCCATATATTCAAACGTTTGCTGGGCTCCACAAGGCACTGGATGAGTTGGAAGACCCATATTTTCAACGTTTGCTGGGCTCCACAAGGCACTAGTAGAGTTGGAAGACCCATATTTTCAAACGTTTGCTAGGCTCCACAACGCACTAGAAGAGTTGGAAGACCCATATTTTCAAACGTTTGCTAGGCTCCACAAGGCATTAGAAGAGTTGGAAGACCCATATTTTCAAACGTTTGCTGGGCTCCACAAGGCACTAGAAGAGTTGGAAGACCCATATTTTCAACGTTTGCTGGGCTCCACAAGGCATTAGAAGAGTTGGAAGACCCATATGTTCAAACGTTTGCTGGGCTCCACAGGGCACTGGATGAGTTGGAAGACCCATATTTTCAACGTTTGCATGGCTCCACAAGGCACTAGAAGAGTTGGAAGACCCATATTTTCAAACGTTTGCTGGGCTCCACAAGGCACTGGAAGAGTTGGAAGACCCATATTTTCAACGTTTGCTTGGCTCCACAAGGCACTAGAAGAGTTGGAAGACCCATATTTTCAAACGTTTGCTTGGTTCCATATGGCACTAGAAGAGTTGGAAGACCCATATTTTCAAACGTTTGCTGGTCTCCACAAGGCACTAGAAGAGTTGGAAGACCCATATATTCAACGTTTGCTGGGCTCCACAAGGCACTAGAAGAGTTGGAAGACTCATATTTTCAACGTTTGCTGGGCTCCACAAGGCACTAGAAGAGTTGGAACACCCATATTTTCAAACGTTTGCTGGGCTCCAAAAGGCACTAGAAGAGTTGTAAGACCTATATTTTCAAATGCTTGCTGGGCTCCACAAGGCACTAGAAGAGTAGGAAGACCCATATTTTAAACGTTTGCTGGGCTCCACAAGGCACTAGAAGGGTTGGAAGACCCATATTTTCAACGTTTGCTGGGCTCCATAAGGCACTAGAAGAGTTGGAAGACCCATATTTTCAAACGTTTGCTAGGCTCCACAACGCACTAGAAGAGTTGGAAGACCCATATTTTCAAATGTTTGCTAGGCTCCACAAGGCATTAGAAGAGTTGGAAGATCCATATTTTCAAACGTTTGCTGGGCTCCACAAGGCACTAGAAGAGTTGGAAGACCCATATTTTCAACGTTTGCTGGGCTCCACAAGGCACTAGAAGAGTTGGAAGACCCATATGTTCAAACGTTTGCTTTGCTCCACAGGGCACTGGGATGTTGGAAGACCCATATTTTCAACGTTTGCTTGGCTCCACAAGGCACTAGAAGAGTTGGAAGACCAATATTTTCAAACGTTTGCTGGGCTCCACAAGGCACTGGAAGAGTTGGAAGACCCATATTTTTAACGTTTGCTTGGCTCCACAAGGCACTAGAAGAGTTGGAAGACACATATTTTCAAACGTTTGCTTGGTTCCATATGGCACTAGAAGATTTGGAAGATCCATATTTTCAACGTTTGCTGGGCTCAACAAGGCACTAGAAGAGTTGGAAGACCCATATTTTCAAACGTTTACTGGGCTCCACAAGGCACTAGAAGAGTTGGTAAGACCCATATTTTCAAACGCTTGCTGGGCTCCACAAGGCACTAGAAGAGTTGGAAAACCCATATTTTCAACGTTTGCTGGGCTCCACAAGGCACTAGAAGAGTTGGAAGACCCATATTTTCAACGTTTGCTTGGTTCCACAAGGCACTAGAAGAGTTGGAAGACCCATATTTTCAAACGTTTGCTTCGTTCCACATGTCACTAGAAGAGTTGGAAGACCTATATTTTCAAACGTTTGCTGGGCTCCACAAGGCCCTGGATGAGTTGGAAGACCCATATTTTCAACGTTTGCTGGGCTCCAAAAGGCACTAGAAGAGTTGGAAGACCCATATATTCAACGTTTGCTGGGCTCCACAAGGCACTAGAAGAGTTGGAAGACCCATATTTCCAACGTTTGCTGGGCTCCACAAGGCACTAAAAGAGTTGGAAGACCCATATATTCAAACGTTTGCTGGGCTCCACAAGGCACTGGATGAGTTGGAAGACCCATATTTTCAACGTTTTCTGGGCTCCACAAGGCACTAGAAGAGTTGGAAGACCCATATTTTCAAACGTTTGCTAGGCTCCACAACGCACTAGAAGAGTTGGAAGACCCATATTTTCAAACGTTTGCTAGGCTCCACAAGGCATTAGAAGAGTTGGAAGACCCATATTTTCAAACGTTTGCTGGGCTCCACAAGGCACTAGAAGAGTTGGAAGACCCATATTTTCAACGTTTGCTGGGCTCCACAAGGCATTAGAAGAGTTGGAAGACCCATATGTTCAAACGTTTGCTGGGCTCCACAGGGCACTGGATGAGTTGGAAGACCAATACTTTCAACGTTTGCATGGCTCCACAAGGCACTAGAAGAGTTGGAAGACCCATATTTTCAAACGTTTGCTGGCTCCACAAGGCACTGGAAGAGTTGGAAGACCCATATTTTCAACGTTTGCTTGGCTCCACAAGGCACTAGAAGAGTTGGAAGACCCATATTTTCAAACGTTTAGCTTGGTTCCATATGGCACTAGAAGAGTTGGAAGACCCATATTTTCAAACGTTTGCTGGGCTCCACAAGGCACTAGAAGAGTTGGAAGACCCATATTTTCAAACGTTTGCTGGGCTCCAAAAGGCACTGGACGAGTTGGAAGACTCATATTTTCAACGTTGGAGGGCTCCACAAGGCACTAGAATAGTTGGAAGACCCATATTTTCAAACGTTTGCTG
>NW_027171035.1:12500-23359 GCF_036898095.1 Palaemon carinicauda
AGAAGAAGAAGAAAAAGAAGAAGAAGAGAACAATGAACAGGATATGTGTAAGGATGTAGAAGAAATCATTGATATAACCTATGATGCCATCCAACAACATACTTATGAAGAAATAAATTACCAGATGGAAACAAATAATAGACCCAGGAGACTCTACCCGGACCTACATAATTTTAGGGAAGAGCAAGAACAAGAAAAAATAGAAAAGAAGGATATAGTCTGCAATATGCTGAAAAGAGGGAATTGCAGATTTGGCGAAAGATGCTACTACAAGCATCCAAAGATATGCCATAATTATGAAATATATGGTAAATGTGCGTATTTAGACGGATATGGAGACGAATGCAGAGATCTCCATCCAAAAATATGCAAAAACCTAAAAGAAGGAAAAGGATGCATTTACAACAAAAAATGTAGATATATGCATCCTGCAACCATGAATGAAAGTAAGAAAACTCAGCAAACTGAAAAGAAAAATGAAAGCAAAAAAGAAACAAAAAAAGAAACAAAAAAGCAGGCCGTGTATAAACCGCGCTTTGAACCAAGAGCCCCAAGATATGAGGGCTTTCAACCCAAACCTGCACATTTAGAGCCCAACTACAAAGAATGCATCTATAATGCCAGGGGCTGGTGCAGATATGGGGACAGTTGCAGGTATACACACACAAATAAATATGAAGGCGAAAGAGCAAATATAATAGAAAAGTTGGATTTTTTAATGGCAGAATTCCGGGAAATGAAGAAAAGAACATCATATCAGAACAGGAAGGAAGCATGGGAGAATCCATATTATTACCAATATTAAATAATGGGGATGAAACACAAACCATAATAGTAATGAATGCACAGGGTTTAGTCACGAGTAACTCCAAAAGGAAAATAGAGTTCTTAGAAGAACTAACCCAAATTGAAAAAATAGATATATTAAATATAAGTGAAACATGGTATTCCCAAGAGACTGGCAGTGATGACCAGATAAAGGGTTTCCAAACTTATAGATCAGACAGAAAAAATAGGAATCAAGGGGGAACCGCAATATATGGAAGAGACATAAATCAAGGAAAAGTATGTGAAAAATACAGCAACACAGAATGTGAATTGATTGCGGTAGAATTTGAATTTGAAAAACTAATGAATATTGTAGTTTACAGACCCCCAAACACTAAGGAGTTTGACATAATAATAGAAAAAATAGATGATATATGTAGAAACCATAAAGACTGGAATATACTCCTATCCGGAGATTTTAACTTTCCTTTCGTGGATTGGAAAGAACGGATAGAAGAAAGTGGTTGTATGTATACATATAAAAAAGATAGTAATAGTAGCGCAGAAGATAAGAGGCAATTTGAAAAGCTTCAAGATATGCTATTAGAACATAATATGCAACAAATAAACCACATTCCAACAAGAAAGGAAAATGTCCTAGATCTAGTATTTGTGAATGAGGTGAATTATGTTAAAGAAATAATAGTGTATAACACGGGAATTTCAGACCACAATGTCATAGAATTGATAGTTCATTCCAAAGCAAGTGATCACAGAATTAATAAAAGCATAAAACTTTGGGAAGGATATGGAAAATATAACTTTTACAGTAAGAATATAAAATGGTCAGAAATAAATGAAGAACTGAATAAAGAATGGAAAAATGTATTTATAAGTGATAATATACAGGTAAATACGGATATACTGTACAAAATACTGGAGAAAATTGTTGAAAAATATGTACCGAAAAAAAACAATAAACAAAAGACGTGCATACCAAGAGACAGAAGGATCTTATTTCAGAAAATTAAAAAGTGGAAGAAAAATCTTGCAAAAGAAAAAAATGTGTGGAAAATGAGGGAAATAAATGTAAGATAGAAAATGCAGAACAAAAGATTATACAGTCGAAAGAAAATGAAAAAAGGGACTTAGAAGAAAGGACACTTCAAAATATAAAAAGAAACCCAAAGTACTTTACTCCTATGCAAAAAAGATGAATAAAAGGAGAATAGAAATAGGCCCTCTAAGAATTGAAGGACGGCTAACGAATGAAAAAAAGGAAATATGCAACATATTAGCAGAAAAAAATGAGAGTGAGTTCACGCCAAGAATTGCGAATGAGAATAATGAAACAGAAATGAGAGAAGAAAATGTTGAATATCTAACGGATATAGATATTAATGAAGCAGATATTGTCACGGCTATAAACGAAATTAAAAATGGATCGGCAGCCGGACCAGATGGAGTTCCAGCGATTTTGTTAAAAAAAACTGCAAAACACTATCGCGAAGCCACTTGCAATACTGCTAAGACAGAGTATAGATATGAGCGAGATATATGTTAAACATAAATTAGCTTATATAACCCCTATCTTCAAAAGTGGATCAAGACTAGAGGCAAGAAATTATAGACCTGTTAGTCTAACATCACATATTATGAAAGTGTATGAGAGGGTAATAAAAAGAAAATAATGAACCATTTGGTCAAAAATAATTTGTTTAATATGGGTCAACACGGTTTTCGTACCTGGAAAAAAGTACACAGACCCAACTGATAGCTCACTATGAAAACATATACAATAATATGATAAATGAAAAAGACACAGATGTGATCTATCTAGATTTTTGCAAAAAGCCTTTGACCAAGGTAGACCATAACATATTGGAGAAAAAAATGAGAAAGCATAATATTGTGGGAAAGATAGGAAAATGGGTAAAAGAATTCCTGCAAAACAGAAAACAGATAGTGGTTGCAAATGACGAGAAATCAGATGAAGCCCAGGTAATATCTGGTGTGCCCCAGGTACGGTATTAGCTGCACTGCTATTTGTTATTATGATCTCAGACATAGACTGTGATGTGAAAACTCCGTAGTGAGAAGTTTCGCGATGACACAAGAATAAGTAGAGAAATTACTTGTGATGAAGATTAGGAACTCACTACAAAGAGATCTAAACAAAATATATGAATGGGCGGAGATAAATAGATGGTATTTAACTCCGATAAATTCGAATCAATAAATTATGGAAACAGAGAAGGAATGGTGTATGCATACAAGGGACCTAATAATGAGACAATCACAAACAAGGAAGCAATTAAAGACCTTGGTGTGTAATTTTAAATAGGAATATGTTATGCAACGACCAATAGCAACACTGTTGGCTAAATGTAAAGCAAAAAATGGGAATGTTATTCAGACACTTTAAAACAAGAAAAGCTGAACACATGATTATGCTTTACAAAACTTATGTGCGTAGTACACTCGAGTACTGCAATGTGATATGGTACCCACACTACCAAAAGGATATTGCGCAAATAGAGAGTGTACAAAGGTCCTATACTGCTAGAATAGAAGAAGTTAAGGACCTTGATTACTGGGAAAGACTGCAATTTTTAAAACTATACTGTCTAGAAAGGAGAAGAGAACGCTACATGATAATACAAGCATGGAAGCAAATAGAAGGAATTGCTGAAAACATCATGGAGCTTAAAGTATCAGAAAGAGCAAGCCGAGGTAGATTAATAGTGCCAAAAAGCATTCCAGGTAAACTGAGAAAGGCGCACAGGACATTAATCCACTACGCACCAGCATCGATAATGCAGCGACTATTAATGTGCTGCCAGCTCATCTAAGAAACATATCAGGGAGTGAGCGTAGATGCATTTAAAAATCAGCTCGATAAATACCTAAGATGCATCCCAGACCATCCAAGACTGGAAGATGCAAAATACACCGGAAGATGTATTAGCAACTCTCTGGTGGATATACGAGGTGCCTCACACTGAGGGACCTGGGGGGAACCCAAACAAAAAATAAGGCAATAAGGTAAGCTCTCTCTCTCTCTCTCTCTCTCTCTCTCTCTCTCTCTCTCTCTCTCTCATCTCTCTCTCTTCTCTCTCTCTCTCTCTCCATGACCATCGAACTTTGCTTGGATCTTCCCGTCTCTCCTTCAGAACTTTTCTATTATTGGATTTCAATTACTGAACCATTTATGAA
This sequence comes from Palaemon carinicauda, assembly GCF_036898095.1. Lineage (NCBI taxonomy): Eukaryota > Metazoa > Arthropoda > Malacostraca > Decapoda > Palaemonidae > Palaemon > Palaemon carinicauda. Next base: position 16,485 of record NW_027171035.1, read on the forward strand.
CATAATACATATTAAACCAATGTTTTACTTCTCTTGCATTACACTTCCAATGATTTCCTTCAGAATCATTTTTGAGTAGAAAGTGGATATTCTCTCTCTCTCTCTCTCTCTCTCTCTCTCTCTCTCTCTCTCTCTCTCTCTCTCTCTCTCTCCTCTCTCTCTCTCTCTCTCTCTATAAGGAAAAATAAAGTAATAATATTATAAATATTAGTAAATGAATAAATAATTAAATAAATCGGTGTACAAAATTATATATTTGTTGATATCTCTCTCTCTCTCTCTCTCTCTCTCCTCTCTCTCTCTCTCTCTCTCTCTCTCTCTCTCTCTCTCTCACACAAAAATAAAAAGTAAATAAAAAGATAAGATTATTATTAGAGTTTCCCTCCAGAATGATCATCATAGGAGAATGGCTAAGCATTGATTATTAATCTTAGAAATTCAGTCATTGGATTCTAGTATCAAACCCATATGTATTATATATGATTTTTCGCGAAATTTTCTCAGAACTTATCAGACGTAGATGGTCTAGATAAATACCAAACACCATATGAAGACTAAGATAAGAAAAAAAATCTCAATAATACCATGTTGATGCTTTTTTTTTTTAATTCAAATATATATTTTTTGACAACTGTCAGATCATTGCTTGTCTCAAAAAGAAGTCATGATATATTACCTAAAAAAACATAATATAAAAGAACAATAAAGTCTCTAACAAGTGAATTGCAATGAGCTTTCACCAAAATATAAATAATAATAATAATAATAATAATAATAATAATAATAATAATAATAAAATAATAATAATAATAATAATAATAATAATAATAATAATAATAATAATAATAATAATAATAATGGCGATAGTTTGCATTGATACCAGATTACACTTTGCATATGATTTGTCCCACAACATCCCCCTCCCTGGCTCCATTAACGAACCCCCCCCCCTTCCCCCAACCAACCCCAACCCCTAAGGCCCCCGACAGTCTTTTATTTACCTGTGAAAATATTGCTGGAAGAACTGACAGCTATTGATTGGAGAAAGACCTTCCAGGAGGAAGAGGAAGACGATGAATATGGAAGCTTCCTGGTTACTGGATTGGGACCTGTCTCGCTCTCGCTTTGTCATCGTTGTCAAAAACAAAAGGACTGGTATGAGGATCCCCCTACCCCTCCCCACCTTGAAAACAATCCTTACACATTTTCCCCCCAAAAGAAAGGAGCCTTCATTTGACTTTCAAAATCTATGACTGATTCTTTTCTGAAGTTTTTCTCTCTTCCTCTGTCTCTTATTTTCATATTTCGCTCCCTAATGTGTTCAATATCGTGGTTAGATGATTGTTCCATGACTCTGCGGGGTAAGGAGGCTGGAATTTCTACCTTTGGAATCAACCTCATATAAAAGGATGCAGAAATCAGCCAAGTATTTTAATATTCTGAATATTATGTTGAGAAAATGCACCATTATTATTTTATAGATTTTGGAAACTTATCAATTATCTATCAATGATAAATTTGATTATATTATGTACTTTTTTGAAAATATTCATATTGAGATAATACAGCATTGATAATTTATAGCCTATGCTAACTTACCAATTATATATCATTGATAATATTAATATTTTGGGTTTTTTGGTTTTAATGGTAATAATTTTCATCAATAATAACCCACCCTAGATTCTTCAAAACCAGTTGAGTTACTATTCATAAATTAACAGTTGAACACAATTATAATAACTTCATATTCATGTATCTCTAACATTACTTTTTAAAAGTACTGAAAACTTAACAAAAATATTAATTTTATTCAAAACAACCAAATTGATCATCACTATATCTCCTTATCAGAACCTCACTGATTCATAGACATCAAATTCATCTAGTCTGTGTACAGCAACCTGGTGAATATGAATATGCAGTAATTAAGTTGTCCCTAGGGCTATTACAAAGGCTTAAGTCTATTACAGGAGGATTTGAAATGTCCCATATGCAAAGGAAAACTCTAGAGAGATTTGGTGCATAGGTCAAGTGTATAGAGTGACTTTATAAATAGTGCTTTTGGTTGAGTCAAATGCCTTTATTTATCATGGAATTAATTTGTATTTTTTACCCATGAGTTTATTTAATGTGAAATTTCTTAAGTTTAATTATCTTTGGAGTTTATATTACGCCAGATAAGGATGTTTAGAGAGAGAGAGAGAGAGAGAGAGAGGAGAGAGAGAGGAGAGAGAGAGGAGAGGAGAGAGAGAGAGAGAGAGAGTCTAAATTCCTATCATATTTCTGAATTTCAAATTTGTCATCAGTTATTCAGCTGATGATTGAGAGAGAGAGAGAGGAGAGAGAGAGAGAGAGAGAGGAGAGAGAGAGAGAGAGAGAGAGAGAGAGAGAGAGAGAGGAGAGAGAGAGAGAGAGTCTAAAGTGTTATTCATATCTCTGAATTCGTATTTTGTCTTCAGTTATTCAGCTGATGATTTAGAGAGAGAGAGAGAGAGAGAGAGAGAGAGAGAGAGAGAGAGAGAGAGAGAGAGAGGAGAGAGAGAGAGAGAGATATTATTGATGTCACTGTTGTAAATGTCAATCCCTGAATTTCATATTTTTGTCATCAATAATTTGTTTGGTGCTTCGTTCAGAGCTCTGTAATATCCTGTAACATATCTAGACTATACGGTTTCAACCTGTATACATTTCCACCAATTTAAATTCTACATCATCCTGTACATCTTTCTGTTTCACTATACTTCTTCATCCTCAGTGATTTTTTTGTTTTATCTTATCTCCACCTGTATGTAGTCCTTTTCAATCTTACCTTCAACTATATATATATATATATATATATAGGTTTTTCCCAATAGGTCTTCAACTTTATAAATTTCAATCCTATAAATGTTCGTGTAGGTATCATTTCCCCACAATTGATTAAATTCAATGATAGGATATTATAAAAAAATAACATTTGTATTAACCTCCATGCATGAAAATCACTGTATTTCAGTATGTTTAATAATAGAAATTGTATTAACTGTGGTTGATGGCTTCAATAAAAACAATGTTTACCAGCAGAACAGGGATTTTCAAAGAGTAATGTAATATCAATTAATACCTAGGGTTCCCTTCCGTTTCATAATAGATTCTTCATATAGGATGACAATAAATATCCCTTCATTCTTATTAATAGATCATCAGTACTAAATGAGATATAACTATTTTGGAATAAATACTAGGAACTGACTACTCCAAAATGATACTATTACCAATGATATTCAGAAAAGATCACGTACAGTGTCGTTTATCTTAAAGTATTGGCAACTAGCAATTCGCCACTGCAAAATATCATTGCCAAACGTTATCGAGAAAAAACTCCCACAATATCATATATATCAGATTAAATAGTGGTGACGGGCAGCTCCAAAATAGTACCATTACCATCAATGTCAAGAAAAAAAAACCTCGCATAATGCTTTTTTTTTTTTTTTTTTTTTTTTTTTTTAAGAAATAGTGGTAAATCGCAACTAAAAAATAATTCTATTGTTAACGATACCCAGAGAATATCTTGCAGGCAGTTGACAACTCTATAATAATATCGTTGATAACAATGCCTGAAAAAAAAAATCTCACACAATGTCCCTTACTTCAGAATAAATAGTGACAGTTGGTAACCCAAAAATAATACTATTGCCAAAAATATGCAGATAACATCTTGCGCAACGTCGTTCCCATCATTTTCCCTGTACCTTTCTTTTGCATCGCTTGGGACGTAATCTTCATTTAATATACATTATTTTGCCCTCGTCTGGCTGTGTCCCATTCAGCATCTAGCTTTTACTATTAAACTTAAGTAGGACAACCACCCTAAGACTTTTTCCCTCGCGGTGCCAAAAGGTCAAATGTCATTCGGTGTTTTATGTGGAACAGTAGCTCTGACCTAACTGCTAAAGCAGTCAAATAGAACCTGGCATATTTTCTCTCTCTCTCTCTCTCTCTCTCTCCTCTCTCTCTCTCTCTCTCTCTCTCTCTCTCTCTCTCTCTCTCTCTCTCTCTCATTTCACTAAGAAGTTTCAGCATCACTTCCGTCTTAAAGAAGACAAATTATGCAAGAACTATTAATTGCATCTTCTTTTTTCTTTTTTTTTTTGGTAAGCAGAAAGATTTTTCGGTCGCATTTTCTCTTTGTATATATAAACAATATATGTTTCTATGTCAGATTGTTTAAAAACTCTACTAAAGTTAGATAAAAAATTTAAATAAATAGCTTTTTGAACTGAATATGTGAAATAGATTCTTCAGCTTTTGCCCTGGAGAAAATATTTTACAGGGGAAAACAATTTTTTAGGAATATAATATTCAACATTCCATTTCATAACAATATTACGTAACAATATTTTTTTATATATTAACATATATAAAAAAAAAGTTTATACATTTTCTTAATAATTTTTCCAACAAGTCAAATAATATAATTTAACATATATTTCCATTTATGATACTTAAAAAATAGTCAAATCAAAGACTAAACGGGGATACCTTTTATTTGGAAAAATATCCCTTTATTTAATGGGTAAATAGAGTTATTTATATACATTACCCCATAATATAAAAGTTAGGTAGACCATTTCCACTTGGTTTAAACGTAGAAGGAATTAGAAAAGATAGTTACTCAAAAGGAGGTATTATTGTAAAATAAGCTATACAGGAAGAATTAGAGAATTAATGCATGTTAAGAAAAGAATGAAGGAAGTAGAAATATTAGAGAGTTTCTATTTGTCAGTAGTAGAGTACTTGTTCATTTTATATAATTAATTTCTGATTTACCTATTATTATTATTACTACTTTATCATTATTGTTATAATAATGATAATAATAATAATAATAATAATAATAAAAATAATAATAATAATAATAATTATTATTATTATTATTATTATTATTATTATTATTATTATTATTATTATTATTATTATTATTATTATTATTATTATTATTATTATTATTATTATTATTATTATCCCAGATCAAATATCGTCAATATTTACCTAATGACATTATGATCAGCAGTAAACTATAGTCAAAGGATCATATTATTTATTTTTCCTTTACAAAGAAATCGGTAACCATCCTTAGCATGAAAGGGGGGTAAAAAGGATATCAAAGTTTATCATTTGTGTCACACGAGGTCAATCTTGTCTTCAAAAGTCAATCTTTCTATCTAAGGTTAATATTCCTATCAAAAGCAATTGCTTCATCAAAGGCAACGTGCTTTAAGTGTATTGAGAAAGCAATTAGAGAAGGAATTGTTATGGGGTATTTCAAATCCTGGAAGAATTTGAAGAATAATGCGTCGATGATAAAATTCATCTTGGAAATAACATGATAATGAGGATTAATGTTAAAAGACTCTTACCATCAACATCATTCCCAAATACGTTTATACATTTTTCTCTGCTATATTGGTTTTTTTTTCTATTTACATTTATTAAACATTTAAATTAGCAAAATTGGAAATTCTAAAAAAAAAAAAATCTTAAATCAGATAGTGGAGATAAATTAGAAAAGAATAGGAAATATTTGGAGAGTAGTATTTTTATTACAAGATATCACACTGTAGTTTATTTAATTTGTCAAATTATAAATTATTTAGTAAAAAGGGTAACATGACTATTGAACTAAACCCAATGAGTGATTTTAGTGTTGCTACCTCTTGCACTCACTGCAAAGCCTTTATAGATTACTAAAAAAAAAAATAATGTTATTATTAAATGTAACATTATTATTAAAATTACTAGAATTATTATTATTATTATTATTATTATTAGTATTATTATTATTATTATTATCATTATTATTATTATTATTGTTATTATTATTATTATTATTATTATCATTATTATTATTATTATTATCAAAACTATTATGATTAATAAAATTTTTCAACTTATTATTATTGTCATTCTTGAAGTCGAAGTCGTCCTCTTCGAAGTTGTCATTGTTAAAGTCATCATCTTCGAAGTTGTCGTCTTCGAAGTCGTTGTCTTCAAAGTTGTCGTCTTCGAAGTCGCCTAAAATTATTATTATTATTATTATTTATTATTATTATTATTATTATTATTATTATTATTATTATTATTATTATTAAAAACTATCATGATTGCTACAAATTTTAAAATTATTATTATTGTCATTCTTGAAGTTGTCGTTGTCGAAGTCGTTCTTCTTCGAAGTTGTCGTCTTCAAAATTGTCATTGTCCGAAGTCGGTGTCTTCGAAGTTGTCGTCTTCAAAGTTATCGTCTTCAAAGTTGTAGTCTTCAAAGTCGCCGTCAAAATTATGAATATGTCAAACATCCTTCTACATTGAAAAAAAACTTTCTCCTTAATTACTAAAACTTGTCATAATTAGATGAAAAGGAGTTTCAGAATTATCGTTCATAACGAAACTTCGATATTTGGGAAGTTTGGTCTGTCTCGTAAATTAATAATATCCAGAGCATTTCCTGAAGTTTCCAACTTCATTTTAATAGAGATTGTAAGATGGAAAACATATCTCTCCTGGAATCCATTGAGGTAAGTGTTATACATCACAAACAATTCCTATTTGTAGAAAAAAATGAATAACTTTAGAAATGGTTCCTATAGTTTCTGACTGAGACTTAATTGGGTATTCAAGTCAAAATGCTGAAGGGGAATAATTATTCATAAATGTTAAAGTTTTCATTGGGTAACTTTTCATTTATAGTATCAAAAGAAAAATAAGAATATATTATTATTATTATTATTATTATTATTATTATTATTATTATTGTTATTATTATTATTATTATTATTAATATTTTTATTATTACTATTATTATTATTATCATTATTATTATCATTTTA
>NW_027171037.1:10000-12500 GCF_036898095.1 Palaemon carinicauda
GGGACAACCACGGATAGGGCATTGATATGCATAGACAACATTCGTCTTCTTTAAGAAATCCTGCTCTGGGGGCGCTGGGTTATTCCTCATAATAAGGCTTTTCGTCTTGGCCGTTTGGTAATATATGATGAAGTCCAGTTTCTGGGTGTTTTCAGTAGGGGATACATTATTCTTGATGATTTCTTTCATTGCCTTCTCGTCTTGCAGGTAATTCGGATGCATATGTCCTTTATAAAATAGCTTGATGTTATTGCTACTGTTCGATTCTCTCGGCGGGGTCGGGTTCGTACCACTTGTCTACTGCTTTCCTGACTTCCTTTTGGACGTGCTTATTAGAGAATCCATTGTTGACAAGTACTTGGGATATTCGGTCCAGTTCCTTGTGTGTGTCGCACCAGGTGGAACAGTGCGACAGGGCCCTCCTGACATAAGCCTTGATGGTAGAACTCTTATATCGGGTGGGGCACTCACTGTCTCCATTCAAGCACATGCCTAGGTTTGTGGGTTTAGTATACACTGTGGTCCGAAATCCATTCCCCGTCGAGGTGACTAGGACATCCAGGAACGGGAGGCGATTATCTTGGCTGTGTTCGAGGGTGAAACGGAGTACACTATGGTCCTCAAACATCTTCCTCAAAGTCTCGATTTCATCACTTGATCTCGCTTTCACAAAGGTATCGTTTATGTACCTAAAGTACAAAAAAGGGGCATTCTACACGGGAGAACACTCTCTCTTCTACAATTCCCATGTAAAAATTCGCGAATAGGACTCCCAGGGGTGAGCCCATCGCTACACCATCCTTCTGTAAGTAGGTATGCCCTCGATGGGTGGTAAAGGGGGCCTCTTCGTACAGATGGCTAGGAGGGTCCGAAGGGCTGGTTCAGGGATGTTCAGAGATGGTGTAGAGTCGTCCCTATAGACCCTATCTGCGATAAGGTCTATGGTTTCGTCCACAGGCACGTTTGTGAATAAAGACTCTACATCCATCGATGCAATAACTCCATCACACGTAGAGTCCTTAATTTTATCCAGGAATTCAGTGGATGAAGCTACACAGTAACGATTTGGAATGTAGGGCGTCAGGATGGCATTCAGTCGTTTGGCAAGCTGGTAAGTCGGAGTAGGGCATTGACTTATAATGGGGCGTAGGGGGTTGCCCTGCTTGTGGGTTTTCACATTGCCATAAAGGTAGCCCGGCCAGAAATCCCCTGAAATAACTGGTAGGTGCATGGCATTGGTTGCTGCATTCACGGCCTCGATGGTTTTGTTAGCCTCTTTCTTGATTTCTTCGATAGGGTTTCTGGTGAGGCGCACAAATTTTGAGGAATCAGCCAGGATGTCGTCGAGTTTCTTGTGGTATTCCTCTGTGTCAATAAGCACAAAGGCAGCAGTCTTGTCTGCCCTACGAACAGTAACACCAGCAACCTGCTTAAGTTCCTTGGCAGCTGCCTTCATATCCTGGGTGACGATACCACTGGTGTAACGACCCCTCTCAGTGAGGGCCTCAGCAAGAAGCAAGGGCTGGAGGGCATCAGTAGTCCGCAGGGTGCCACGATCTTGAAGGGCGAGGATTGAGTCAAGTAACAGCTCGACCTCAAGGCGTTTATCAGTGGGCCTTGGTCTGGTCACGTAGTGGCAGTTGAGGCCCATCTTGAGAATTTGTTCCTGTGCAGGAGTCGGGGTATACCCCGAGATATTGATGTACTCCTGGCGTTCCTGTGGTATACGAAGTTTGCCACCGTTGAGGTTGATCAATTTCTTCAGGATGGTGCGGGTCCTCCTCTGCATGTCTCTCTTCTTAAGGATTCGGAGGGCATGGGTAATGTTGTCAGGGTAGTTCAGGCCACCCCCGATGTCCTCGTCCTCTCTCTGTTGGCTGGTAGGGTCGAATTCTGGGTTGTCATCGACATGTTCTCGGGAGTCCTCATCAGGGGCGTCCTCATCTTCGTCAGGGTCGCTGTCAGGTTCAGGAGGGGTGTCTGGATCGGTACTGTCTTCATTCTGCTCTGCTCTTCTTTCCCTGGTGTTGACCCATTCCTCCACGAGACGGGTCCGGAGGGCTGTGAGCTCGTCCTTCAGCGCCTGCTTCTGTTGGAGCTGCCTCTGGAGGAGGCTACGTCTGTAGGCACGGGTACCAGGATCATTTTGGGCCGACGGGTCGAACAGCTGGACTTCGGTATATCGTGGTAGGGAGACCCTCTTTTAGGCAGGTTAAGTTAAAAGTAATGGCTGCATCGGCAGAGTTTATTTTCTTATCCAATTTTTCTATTTTCCGGATAATTCTCTTCTCTAGAGCACTGCAATCAGCCAGCAGACTTGAAAAATTCATCAGTCGGGTGAATGACAAAATCGGGAAGACTTTTCAAGTATATTCTCACAAAATACAAGTAAAACTTTTGGTACAAAATAGTAAAAACTACGACGCGTTTCGAGGATAAGTCCTTCCTCTTCATCAGGTAGAGAGTGAGGTGGTTGCTGCAGTCGTATACTAAACCCACA
>NW_027171039.1:0-10000 GCF_036898095.1 Palaemon carinicauda
TAATGGCATCTTTTCCCAGAGTCTGTTTTTGAATAACACACTCGGTCAATAACCAAATAGATTTTTAAAACTATTTAATGTTGAGATATTAAATATTCTAAATTTGTAAATCTTAATATATCATATTAAATGAGTTTTTGTTCTTTTAATGTTAGTGCCAATACTGACTGCTTGATGACGTCATATCAACAATTCTCGTGTTATGTAGACAGTATTTTAGGCTCAGTAGAAATCAGATGTTAAGAAATTGAATAAATGGCCAACTTATCACCAGGGTTCTCTTGTGTATATCATATATTTGGTATTAGGAATTATTGCTCTCTCTCTCTCTCTCTCTCTCTCTCTCTCTCTCTCTCTCTCTCTCTCTCTCTCTCTCTCTCTCTCTCTCTCTCTCAGCTGACAGCCTTGTTCTCTACGTTCGACTCGATTTATGTATAATCAAATCAAAATGACCAAAAATTAACGACGTTTCCAGATGTATAATCCGCATCAAGTTTTGGGTTTCTTAATTGATTGATTGACTTAAAGTTTTCAGGCATCCTGACTTCTAAGGTCATTGACGCCGATTGGGTTCCTTAAACCCGTCATTAGATCTTACCTACTGAAGGAAAGATAATTTCGTAGCATATCAGACTTAATTATATTATACCTCCACCTGGGGACTCAATAAAATTTTTTTTTTGTCTTGATTGTATATTTCCTAGAAAGTCTGAGCTACTTTTAATATCTGCCTAAGCTACTTTGTTTGAATATCATTCAATATATTTCATAGTTTTCACCACGTTTACATGTGCCCCCCCCCCCTCTCTCCTCTCTCTCTCTCTCTCTCTCCTCTCTCTCTCTCTCTCTCTCTCTTTCTCTTTCTCTTTCTCTTTCTCTTTCTCTTTCTCTCTTCTCTTCTCTCTCTCTCTCTCTCTCTCTCTCTCTCTCTCTCTCTCTCTCTCTCTCTCTCTCTCTCTCTCTCTCTCTCTCTCTCTCTCATTTGAACAAGTTTGTTAAACACATGCTCAAGAAATTTAACTACTTAATGAACATCTTACCATCGAATATATTTGATGATTAATATTTGATACGTTACAAAAGTCTCCCTGCAATGTCTTTTGCACCAGTCAGCGAAGAGTGGTTGCAAGGTTTGGGGATTACAGAAGGTCCTCGACTTCAAACTGAATAGCTTCCAAGAAGCTGTTTGCATGTCGAATTCAGTTATATGTATCCCAAGCTTATGGTTTCCAGCTACAAAAGTTAATATAGGTTTCATATGAAATAAATATCTAGTTATTACAAATGTCATTTTGCTTAATGTATTTAATGATATAATATTCGTTTTATCTTTATTATGGTTGTAAGTCGAAGTCTGAAGTAGTTTAACTGGGATGTGACCAATTTTTTGTTATAAGTATTGACACGCTGTGATCGTTAATAGCACGCCTGCTATTTCATTTATCTGTTTGTGATACATGTTTTTTTTTTAGTTTTTTCGTGTAATTTCTTGGCAAAGCTACAAAACTAAATGAGAAGAAGAGAGATGATAGGAAATAGCAACTATATATAGAAATGGGTGAAAGCTGGAGCCCAAGAAGGAAAAAAAATGGAAAGGAGACGCTTAGTAAGTAATTATATTCGCTCTACTAATTTTGAACAATTTAAGATAATTTTAAATTAGACTTCGTTGATATTGGCGGGCAAGAAAAATAAAAATGAATTTTTACACTCGAATATTGATGAAAATTTTACCCAGATCAGCAGTCGAGTTCGTAATTTCCTCCGCCAACGAAGTTGGAAAGAGGTTAAGTTTTACTCTGTGTGTGTGTGTGTTTGTGAACACCTCCATGGACACAATTTTGATCGTAGAGTAATGAAACTTGCAGGGATTAACTCTTATGTAAAAAGCCGGATACGATTAAATTTTGGAAGGTCAAGGTCACAGTCAAGCAAAATGTCCAATTCACGTAACCAGCCATAAGTTTGGACATTGTTGTCACAGAGACTTCAAACTTGGTTCATATTTGAGTGTATGAAAATCCACGCCAATGATACAAGTTACGGTCAAAGGTCAAGGTCGAGCAAAAGGTCGAGAAATAAGCTGCTAGGGTGAACGTCTGCCCGTCTATAGTTAGACTTGTTGTATAATTAGATTGAGATTGGTTCAGTTCTATGGTTCAAAATTTCATTCATTTAGTTTAATCGGCTGTAACTGAACTCTAACTCTCTTCGTTAATTTGCAATTATTGATAAGTTAGATGGAAGGCAGGTTGAGATACATACACTATGCCTTCTGTGGCTCACTGTAGGGAATAACGACAGTTAGGCTATATATCAGCTGATCTTATTTTTGTTTTTGAGTTGCTTTGACTCTCTCTCTCTCTCTCTCTCTCTCTCTCTCTCTCTCTCTCTCTCTCTCTCTCTCTCATGCTGCATAACTACATAGAGGGCAACTCCCGCTAGCCACAATAAAAGTGTTTATAACAGCTAATTATATTGAAGTCTGTTTCGTTATTCTGCGTAAGTTCAGAGTCTAGTTATGTCGAAGTCGTCTTATCTGAGTAGGCTATTTCATGTTCTCCTTTTAACGGCTTGATTATAGTTTCTTAAACTTGTCAAACTACTCTCTCTCTCTCTCTCTCTCTCTCTCTCTCTCTCTCTCTCTCTCTCTCTCTCTCTCTCTCTCTCTCTCTCTCTCTCAATGTTTGATGTCTGTGGTGTTTTATCCTAGCTTTGCAGTGTAGAACTTCAAGTATCTTAGTATAGCAACATTGATTGATTCAGGCGTATGGGACGTTTAGCGTATACGCATTTCTTTCACTTTTAGTAAATCACTCAAGAACAGCAGTGGAGGCAAGTGAACTCTTATGCGTTGTGTAAAATATGCTGAGTTAATCACAGTTATGTATACTCAGGAATACGTATGTATGAATTCAAACACCACAGACTGGTATACATAATAGCTCGACACCCTTCTTGTATCCGGGGTTGAGCCTTTAAGAACTTGGGCAAGACAAGGCAGCGTAGGCGGTTAGCATATATAAATAAAATCCATTTCTGGATTGGGCACACGTCGTTAACATGGGAAAGGATTCTCCTATCGCCGTGATCACCAAAGTTGTACTAGTTAAAGCCACCCATACTAGGTTGGTTTGCTGTGACCGATCATACAAAGATCTCTCACCATCACTAATTTGTTGCAGCCAACGTGGTGGTGAAAAGTGGCCAACCCCCGTGGACTAGAGACTACTGCAATTGCTGGTATTTTTTTTTTTTTTTTTTTTTTTTTTTTTTTGTACATGTGAAATCAGACATATTTGGAGTGTGCTGATGAATAACTAGTTTCTGTAATGACCCAATTAAATATTTCGCTTTACATGTGACTGCATTGTTGTCTTTATTTTTTTATTTTTTTTATTTTTTTTTTTTTTTTTTTTTTTTTTTTTTTTTTTTTTACTAAGTAATATAATGAGCAGCGAAATCTTTGTCAGGATTTTAAAGGTATTATGGGTAAGAATAAGGAAATGATATATACTTATGTATGTACACACACACACACACACACACACACACACACACATATATATATATATATATATATATATATATATAATATATATATATATATATATATATATATATATATATATATAATATAATATAATATAAAACCTTTTGTTCCTTCTTGCATCCACACGACTGATACAACCAGTTATTAAAGGCATTTCCTTAGCTGAAACAAGGGAGGTTTGGGAGAGCCTGTACATCTATCCGCTGACGTCATCAGCAGCCATTGCCTGGCCCTCCTTGATACTAGCTTGGGGGGAGAGGGGGGCTTGGTCGCTGATCAGATGTAATATGGTCAGTCTCTTGGGCATTGTCCTGCCTGATAGGGTAATGTCACTGTCCCTTGTCTCTGCCATTCATGAGTTGCCTTTAAACTTTAATCTGTTCGTTGTTTGGAGACCCTAAGGTAACTCCCTTTTGTATTTACTCTCTCTCTCTCTCTCTCTCTCTCTCTCTCTCTCTCTCTCTCTCTCTCTCTCTCTCTCTCTCTCTCTCTCTCTCTCAGGTAACCGAGTCAAACTTAAAAATGTTCTCTTCACCGATAAGTTCCCTATATCTCATAGTATTTCTCCACACTGACTTGTATTATATTTTCTTAATTTTTAATATAATTCACGAATCATCCATAGAATCTGATTCATCTTGATTCTCTCTTAATTATCAATATGATTCACAATTCATCCAAAGAATATAATTCATCCTGATTCAATATAAATTCAAAATCTGAAATTAATGGAATTATCATCGGCGAAATTAAGGGCCGTCCGTAACATAAATGGTCTCTTCACCGACAATCTCCCTATTTTCTCCATATCTCATTTTCTTCCTCGACACTTATTTATACCAACTTTTACCATATTTTCTTCATTTTCTATATATTTTAATATTCATCTTCATAATATGATTCATCTGCATTCAGTTTATGAATTCGAAATTTGAATTATTTGTGGAGTTGTCGTCGGCGAAAAGGCCGTTACCAAAATGGTCTCTTCACCGACAGTATCCCGATTTTTTTCCATATCTTATTTTCTTCCTCCATGCTTATTTTTACTATATTTTCTTAATTTTATATATTTTTCATGATTCATTTAGATAATATGATTCATCTGGATGCAATTTATGAATCTATTATGCGATTAGTTGATAGAATTTTTCTTCGGTGAAAAGGCCGTCAATCTACGATCGGTTAGTTTGAAACTCTCATGACGTCTTAACGTGATATTTCTATAGTTTTATTTATAATTTTAGTCTATTTGCAAATCATTAATTATATTTTACGTTGATTTACGTAATTGTGGATATCTTGCACATCGAAGTTGGAAGGAGGTTATGTTTCACCCCCTGTTTGTGTTTTGTTTGTGTGTGAACGCCTTCCTGGGCACAAATTTAGTCCTAATGTATAGTTTTGAACGACCTTTAGAAAGTTTATTCGCTTAATTTTTCTGTGTGAGATTTTACTAATAGGAAATTTTAATTGTATTAGAATAGAGAAATATTGTAGCACTAGTAATACAGTCAATTCTTTTGGTATTTGATATATAGGAAGTGGAAAATTGATCTTAAATGGGCAAATATTGTAGCTTCTACGAGTTTCCCTTTATCTAGTCATATACGTAGAGCAAAAGACGGTCATTTTGATTATTATTATTATTATTATTATTATTATTATTATTATTATTATTATTATTATTATTATTATTATTATTATTACTTGCTAAGCTATAACCCTATTTGAAAAAGCAGAATGCTATAAGAACGAGGGCTCCAACAGGGAAAATAGCCCAGTGAGGAAAGGAAATAAGGAAACCACAAGAAAAGTAAATAAAATTAAAATTGTTTTAAAAACTTTAACAAAACAAGAGGAAGAGAAATAAGATAGAACAGAGTGCCAGAGCCTCAAGCAAGAGAACTCTAATCCAAGACAGTGCAAGGCCATGGTATAGAGGCAATGGCACTACCCAAGACTAGAGAACAATGGTTTGATTTCGGAGTGTTACTAATTGAAGTCGTATAATCATAAGACTATAATAACTTACAGTGGTTGCCATAAGTGTTAATTTAAAAGCCCAATCCCTTTGTTTCTTATGTCACTCACCCCTTATAGGCCTATAGGGAGACCATCTCTCACTACGACCCAAAGGAACAATGTCGTATTGTAGTCTGTCTTTAGCAGCTGTTGATTCAATTGGACATTTAAAGGTTTAAAGACAAGGGATATTGACATTGCCCTAGCAAGCAGGACAATGCCCTAGAGACTGATCATGTATACATATGATCAGCGCCTAAGCCTCCTCGCCAAGTTAAGACCAAGGAGGGTCAGGCAATGGCTGCTGAAGACTCGGCAGGTAGACCTATAGGCTCCCCAAACACCCCATCCTCAGCTCACAAGGATGGTGAGGTTGCATCGACCAAAGAAACTAACGAATGTAGTGGGACTCGAAACCCAGTTTGGCGATCACCAGGCAAGGACGTTATCAACAGGCCACCACTTAAGATTGTCTAAGGAATGACCAAATGCATAGCGCCGACAGCATATGCCTCAATGCTAAATAATTTGGCTCTTTAGTCTCTATAGAACAATATTTGTATTATTACTAGCGAAGTCACATCTCCAGTTGAAAAAGAAAGATGATAAAAGCCCAAAGAATCCAACAAGGAAAAATAGTCTAGTGAGGACAGGAAATAAACTATAAGCGAAGTAATAACCAATTAAAAGGAAATATTTTAAGAATATTAACTTCAAACTTCAAAAAAAAAAAAAAAAAAAAAAAAAAAAAAAACAGGAGAAATGATTGAATAGTGTGTCCGAGTGTTACCCTCAAGCAAGAGGCTCAGTCAAATCTAATACTGTAACAAAGTTTACTCTAGCATAGAACTGTTAAAATAGACCAGTGAGAAAAGGAAATAAATAAGTGACGAACTAATTAACAATGAATCATTCTAAAACCAGTAACAACGTCAAAACAGATATGTCATATATAAACAATAAAAAGACTCATGTCTGCCTGTTCAACATAAAAACATTTGCTCCAACTTTGAACTTTTGAAGTTCTACTGATTCAACTACCCGATTAGGAAGATCATTCCACAACTTGGTCACAGCTGGAATAAAACTTCTAGAATACTGTTAGTCCATGAGCCAGGACCAGATTTTTCACTAATTTGTACCACCCAGGGTGGCAAATCCTAGTGTTGATTTTTAGAAAGATACAAACCTACCGCTAATATTTTCATGTGATAACCATTTCTGTGTGGTAGCTTAAGTATGGTTATGAACCGTTAAATAATATCACCCTGTTAACTCAAAAACTTGGATTTTTCCCCTTAAGCTGGTAATACCTAGTTTATATATTTCTATTGACTGGATATCAGGTATTGGCTACATGTATTTGTGTATTTATAAAGAAACTAGTCCCCTAGATACCTAATTATATTGGTTCTGTGTCATGTTTTGTTGTTTTTTTTTAGGTAAAACAGCCCAAGAGGAAAAATTAAGGGGTGGGGCAAGTTCTTGTCCCACAAAATTTAAACAATACACTTCAGATGCATCACATCCCATTTGGCTGCAAAAGGCATGATCAGACAACATTTCAAGGACTTACTTGTCAATGTGAGAGACACATTTGTAACAGTAACTGCTGTTTCCTTGAAAATTAAAAATCAAATTAGAAATACTTGGTCCGATCCGCGTACCAACTTCGCCGTGCAATTTTACTAGTTGCGTTTTTACATCTGCCTTACTAACTAGCATAATACACTGAAACAGACTACTCTATGTATACATAGAAGGGAAGACAAAGTCAAAACCACAAACTATACCATGTGCCCTTTTATTTGGTATAAAAGAATGCATACATAATATCACTATAGGAAACAGATAGGGAATAGTGTTATTGTTCAAGCAGACATTATTTACACAGGCCCATTGTATACCATAAGCAAGCTATATGCACAACAATATAGTTTCATGTTCTTGTTAACTTTATGGTTTTTTGTACATATATCGACAAAAATATCAGTTTTAATGATTTTTATCATCATCATAATCATCGTCCGAGTCATCCAGGTCAACTTCAACATCTGCTTCTTCGATGTTCTGATTGGAGCATGTTTGAAGCCTACACATATCAGTACACTTTTGATCATTTGTCAGGCATGTACAGCCTGGAAGTTTACATTCACGAACACTCTGGCAAGACATTAGTTGCAACACAGCATCTGGTGCCGGCGATCCTTTCTTCAATTCTATGGTGAGAATCCCATCGTCTGAGGTCCACCCATGACCGTTGGGATTTGGAACTGCTGGCTTGCTACTAAGTGAGTGCCTCCAAATAGCTGCTTGATAGTTAGCCCTCTGAACGTGCATGTAGAGACAGTCCTTGCATGGTGGAAGCTGGCTAGACTCCGCCTTTCCACATTTCGCACAGAAGATATGATAACGCAGCTCATTGACATCACAGGTGGTGGAGGAAGATGCATACATTCGACAAAAAAGTCTTCAAGCTGTTCAAACAGTTCTGACGATACATCCCATGCTTCACCAAGTTGCTTGAAAGCTTGTTGGTAGGTTTCCTTTGCTTTCATTTGCTTTAGTGCAACTTAGCTTGCCACGACCAGTAAATGCACTAACCTCGTCGCAACCAGTAAGAGCGTGTAATCCTACGAGGCTTTGACAGACATCTTCTCCAATAGCACTTGAAAGTTTTGTTATATCTATATATCGAGTACGGTTACTTGTCCCGCACTTCTGATATAATGGGCATTGTATCACACTACTGAACGAAAGACTCAGTATGAGGACATCAGTATCTTCTGCAGTTATAATGACAGATCTATGTCCATCTTCAGATGCATGCTTGGCATGTAAGAAGACCCTTGTATCAGTTTCCTCTTGTGTTGAGATCAGTGATTCAATCTCACTGAAGTTATCTTTGGTCAGCAGATAACACTTTTCCCCACAGGTTGTATATATATACTTATCATTCACCTTAATTCAATTTGCAGGCTGCTTACATTGCTCTACAAAAAACTCTATAAGACGTATTTTGTTTTCAGAGCTGCACAGAAACTTTCTCCATTGAAGAATGGTATGACTAGGTGCAATGTTCTTCCACTGTGTGGCACCAGCAGAACATCTGTTACACCTTTCTGCATTTTTATTGATGTTTCCCAATACACTTCAAACACTATATCAATTCGCTTACTGTGGGCACCTCGAAAAACCTGAGCAAGCACAGAATCGGCAAGCATGCGAAGGTTTTTCCATCACCTTTCATTTTCTGAACCAGACTCATTCCGTCAATTATACATACTGATGACTCTGGCATAGTTTCAGCTGATGCAGTATTCTTTTCCAATTCCCGGGCAAGTGCGGCTTTGTTTGTTTTTCGCAAAGTTCCATCAGTATTTGACAGAGCCCATGGCAAAGGCCCCAGTGGATGTGCAAGAACATCTTTGATGCACAGTTGTCTAGTTTCAGCGACAATTATCATAAGGCCAAACAAGTTTTTGTCTGCCTTCAGAATCCCTTATTGGCTGTCTTATTGCTGTGTTGCTTTTTCTTTATATGTGAGAAACTTTTCAGATTCTGCTTCTTACTGTATCTCCAAAAAATCCTCCCTAAATGTCTTGTAGGCTTCTCCTCCAACACTATGAGCTCTGAGAAGGTCACTTTCTATATCAGGTGGTATCAGGACACCCGTAGATAAGCAGACCAAATCCTTTTGACCTTGACTTATTGGATCTATCCAACTTTTCTCCATTAGTTCTACACAGGCTTTCACATCATCTTCATCTTTTTTAATTCTAGGCATTTGTAAGTCTGAGTGACAGACCTTTGAGGAAGAATCGTTACCTACCAATTGTCTTAGCTGCCTAAGATATGAACTCTTGTATTCTGACGTAAGGTAGTATCTGCTGACGGCCTCTAGCTTAAGACTGAATTCTTTGGTCCCCCAGAGGTTTTGTGTCCTTGTTCACCGTTTCTTCGATGGTTTGATCCACTGGAATTTTTCCAAAGGGATTTTTGGACCCAAGCTGAACTGAGAAACCACCTTGAATAAAATGTTCATAAACATCTGGATGGAAGTGGATATTTATTCTTTATTCTAAATATATCTTACACAGTCAAACTTATCTAACCTAAATAGCCTTAACACATGTAAACTCAATAAGGTGTAGTGATATCCAATAATAATCACAATACGGTACATAACTTCAGTTATGTACAGGATTCCATCATCATCAATATGATTTAGGAGTAAGTGACTTAAACTAACTGACTTCAATGGAAACTCTGAAAAGAGAAAAGATTGCACATTATGATTGAGAATCTTACCTACATCATCTACTTCTTAGCATTCCGGAAAAAATGAAAATTCTGAAAGGAATATCTTTAAAAATGTCTTCAACTGCTGCAAATCTGAAGAAAACCTCAATTTAAATACAGTAG
>NW_027171039.1:15000-17500 GCF_036898095.1 Palaemon carinicauda
AACATACGACTTACCGGAAAGAAAAGGGGCGTCATAGAGAGAGAGAGAGAGAGAGAGAGAGAGAGAGAGAGAGAGAGAGAGAGAGAGAGAGAGATCTTGATGATGATTATAGAAGAAGATAGGGAAAAATCTAAATTTATATAGGCAGATAGATATTCGTTCAGAGAATACATCTTTGAGAACAACGAGAAAGGCAATTGCTATCACACAATTTTCAAATATACAATTCCTGTTACTTTGTCTAGCCTATTGTTGGCCTGTTTAGGCTAATTTGCCTAAGAAATTATCTAGATTAGCCGAGGGTACGAATATGTCCCTAGAGTTCTGAATCATAATAAACAAGTGATTTTCATCTGTACACGTCTTCCTTGGGTTTCCTCTTATATATTGTACAGTTTCTTCATTTACACCTGGGGAAAGGGAGAGTATGAATTTTTAGATTTCTCCAGTTGTTCTTCATTAACTGCTATAGAGAAAATAACACATATTTAGCTATTTTCTTAGTCTTTGTGGTATTCACTTTAGTGCTTCAGGATGCCTGAAGATACTTCGGAATCATAGATGATAAAAGAAATTTGGAAGCTGATCACAGCAGCATTAAAAGAGGTCTCTCTCTCTCTCTCTCTCTCTCTCTCTCTCTCTCTCTCTCTCTCTCTCTCTCTCTCTCTCTCTCTCTCTAATTATACACACACATACACACCTGCCGTATGTGTGTGATATTTTGCCACATTCCAATAGTATTCAGAATTATGTTTTTGAAGATCGACCTAATAATTTTTTTTTTTTCAATCAAGTTGTGTGTTGTAGCCAATCTAATGGTTTGAATACAACCTCTTTAATGTCCCAGTACTGTTTGGAAACTATAAGTCCTGAATAGAAAGAACCAATTATAAAATTATTTTATGTAAAACATTATTTTCAATAATGCCTTGTAATTGTCCCTTTGTATAAGGTGTTATCAGAATGAATATGAGCCTTTTCGTACTAATGAGGGGATTAGCATTAATGAGGTGTCATATCTTATTGGAAATTAGTCATGGCTGTTGAAGGGTCAATGTTTTCCGTCCATTTGTATGCTTATTTTATTTTGAGTGTGTAAGATTCTGAGTATTAGTCACGCGCACACACACACTATATATGAGTAATCTAATCTCTCTCTCTCTCTCTCTCTCTCTCTCTCTCTCTCTCTCTCTCTCTCTCTCTCTCTCTCTTAGTGTGTCTTTTGTTCTACCTTTGTTGTTTTTTAGTTTTAGAGCCCCTGCTCCTCTGTTTATTGCATTTCTTCTCAAGTGAAATGCATCTAGGAATGACTTCTTTCAGTTAATTTACTCTCTCTTGTCTGTTCTCTCTTATCTGGACTTCCATCATCATTCACTTGTAATGTCCCTTATTGATAGCTTTTCTACGCTTCTGTGTTCAATGCATTAATGATATTATTTATCTATTTAATTCCCATTGCTATCCATACTGTGCTCTCCTCATGTGTATATATTGATCAGTGGCTACTCTCTTCTTGGTAAGGGTAGAAGAGAGACTTTATCTATGGTAAGCAGCTCTTCTAGGAGAAGCACACTCCAAAATCAAACCATTGTTCTCTAGTCTTGGATAGTGCCATAGCCTCTGTACCATGGTCTTCCACTGTCTTGGGTTAGAGTTCTCTTGCTTGAGGGTACACTCGGGCACACCATTCTATCTTATTTCTCTTCCTCTTGTTATTTTCAAGTTTTTTTATAGTTTATATATGAAAGATTTATTTTGAAGTTATTTTTCTTAAACTACTTGTAGTTCTTCCTTATTTCCTTTCCTCACCGGGCTATTTCCCTGTTGGAGCCCTTGGGCTTATAGCATCGTGCTTTTCCAACCATGATTGTAGCCTAGCAAGTAATAATAATGAATTTGATAATAATAAGAATAATATGGGCCTGCATCTATATATATATATATATATATATATATATATATATATATATATATATATATATATATATACATACATACATACATACATACATATATACATATATATATATATATATATATATATATATATATATATATATATATATATATATATATATATATATATATATATATATATATATATATATATATATGTATAGAGAGAGAGAGAGAGAGAGAGAGAGAGAGAGAGAGAGAGAGAGAGAGAGAGAGAGAGATTTTTCCTCATTTTACTCTCACCATTGCATTTCTAAAATTTGCAATCTGTCGACCTATCTTAAATCTGTTAAGCTCTAATGTTACTTCCTCCACTATCGCGACTTTTTAATGCAGTTCTCTTCGACATTATTTTCTTGGTTGTGCCTATTTTCCTCTGTTTTTACAGGCCTACTTCCTTCTCTAACAACAGCGGAACTTTAATAAGACATCCATTCCTTTTGTCTGTTTCCGAAATCGCATCTTTTTCTAAATCCCCTCCTTCCTTCCTTCCTTCCTTCCTTCCTTCCTTCCTTCCTTCCTTCCTTCCTTCCTTCCTTCCTTC
>NW_027171040.1:15000-17500 GCF_036898095.1 Palaemon carinicauda
GATGCATCTATCCTTGTTGAGAGTATTAAGACCCATGTTTCACTCTATCATTATCTATCAGCCAAAGACCATGAGAGAAGGCGACGTGGTGGTGAAGATAGCACCAACTACAACCTGACTATCAGCCGTCCACTCCCAAATAGAGACGCCATTATTAAGAACACAACAAAAGGCAGCTGTCTAGAGTAATATCCTCTTTCAACATGGGAGATAAAATAACGGTAGAAAGTCAAGAAGACGGCTGTTTTTTACAGATGAAGCTGATGTCACAATGATAACATACTTCTTGAAGGCAGCCGAGTGTAACAGAGTAGTCAGAATCCTCAGTGATGATACGGATGTCTTAGTACTGCTGGTTTACTGGGTTTGGAAAAGTCAACTGCACCATACATGTAAAGCTCAGATGGAACGCTGGAATGGAGACATTTTAGACATCAATGCAACCAGTGAGAAACTTGGTCCTAAGTGTTTAGAGCTGTTAGGAATACATGCGCTAACTGGTTGTGACACAGTGTCCTTTCCATTTAACAAAGGAAAAGTCAGTCCTCTCAATGTCTCGCAGGTAGGAAACTTCCCTGAATTGTCTGAGATACTGGGTGTGATAGATGCCTCAGAAAATGCCCTTTTGCAAACAGGCCAACAGTTCTTTACAGCATTATATGGTCAACCATCAGAGACCTCAATGATTGCAGCTCGCTACAGGATGTATACAAAGAAGAAAGGAAAACCAATGCGTATCATGGCCCTGCCTCCTACAGACGCCAACCTTCTGCTCCATGTACAGCGGGCACATCTCCAAATGATATTATGGAAAGCAGCTGATCAGCAAGGCCCTCCAACAGCGGACATCAGTAGTTCGGATGGCAGGTGAAGGATGGAGTCCCAACACCCACATTAGCTGCTAATCCTCCAGCTCCTCCAGGCCTAATTGATGTCCTCAGTTGTGGTTGCAAAGCAGAGGGCAAGGCCTGCAGCTCTACAGCCTGCTCTTGTCAAAGGACCCAGTTATCCTGCACTATTTACAGCATGTGTGGAGGCACAGACGGATGTCATAACCCATTCATAGCAAATGATCAAGCAAATGAAAAGGACAGTGACCATTCTGAGGAGGAGTCAGACACTGACTAGCTTAATTGGTTTGTGCTAGACTCGCATGAAATGTTAACTTTTGACTTGTTTGCATGTTTTATCAATGTCCTGAGTTAGAATGATAGTCACATTGGCTGGAATGCATTTTTTCTTTCAAGAGATAGATTCGGATGTGTATCAATGTTTCCAGTATTACACATTTTTACATATCATAGTAAGTTGTAGCACATATATGTACATGATTCGAGATGATGATGTATCAGATTCCCAGTGTCACTTGCAACACCTAGGTGAAGGTTTTTATCTAGACAGTATAGAGTATGAACATAAGCATTACCTTTTAACTTAGAAGAACCATTTGCAATTTGTTCGAATTTCATTTACTTCTGTAAGATTTGAATATTTTTCTCAAAGCGTCTGCGCAAGTAAAACTACACATTTTACAACTGTTTTTGTGTCATATTAATCTTTGACCATAAAAAAACATGGGTATAGACATTCCATATGACAAGTTATCTTGCCAGTTTCTGGAGATATTGAACAAAATAGAATTTTATATAATGGCAGCCAAAATTTGCTTATTCCAGCATTTGCCCAAACTTGTCAAGAGGACAAACCATCTGAAATACTTGACAAACACCATGGCATTACAAATATACCATAATACCTTGTACTATAGAAGATTCATAGGTCCACAATGGAAATCAAATGGCTGGCAAATTTCCCCAACCGCCTTCCGACAGCCCTTTCCTCCATACTACGCTTACATATTCATAGCTTCCATAAGTTTCGTTAAATGTTAAAAATATAGACAAATAAGATTGTTTAATAGAAAATATATGCATTCAAAAGAATAAAGCATACTTGGCAAAAATAAAATGAATAGTAACAAAAATAAAATTGATAAAATAAAAGATTCCCCCTGCTTTGTAAATATTGAGCAGTGTTCCAGGAATCTGTCAGAGGGTACTAAGCACACAAGTACACAACTGCTCCTTCCATCCAAGATAACTGTACACAAATGGTTAAAATGAATTCGATTCTTCGTCTGGTGTTAAATGCAGGAGGCTGCAGTGTAATCATAACGATTAGTTTACAATTCAGGTTTTCATTAAGCAGAGAGAGAGAGAGAGAGAGAGAGAGAGAGAGAGAGAGAGAGAGAATTTCACCTTCTGTCAGTGAAAGGCATACACATACATGAAGGTTTTTTTTTCTCCTTTAAACAGATAAAGCCAAAGTAATTTCATTTACCATAATCTATAAAATAATTCATAACCTTTATGGTTTAGGGCTAAAACAAAAGCGTAACGCTAAAACCCTTTTTCAATGAAAGACTGCCCTTCATTACACAAACTGTCAAACGGAAGGGAAAAAACTTAAAAATGCATAAAATCAAACTCTCTCTCTCTCT
>NW_027171040.1:22500-27500 GCF_036898095.1 Palaemon carinicauda
AAAAAACTGACAGACAACGAACTGAACAAGCTGGTAATACTTCTACCTCTTCCGTGGAAAGAAAATTGGACGAGCTTCTACACGAATTTCATGATTTTAAGGATAATTATAGAAGGATAGATTCTGAGCTCACAAGGTCTAAAAAAGGAAAATGCTAATTTGAAGGAAGCTGCCATGCAGCACCAACGCTACCTTGAAGTAATGGAAGCCGAGAAGAGATCCGAGAATATAATTTTCCTTGGAGTGCCGGAAGGAGATTTGACCATCACTAATACTGAAAGTGAAGACAATGAAAAGATCAATCAAATCCTTAAGAAACTACAACGAGATGACACACATGGAAGAAGTAAGCCGTTTGGGGAAACCGACAACAAACAGAAATAAGAGTCATGATCGCTAAACTCCAGTACCAGTACGATGAGGCCAGGGAAGAGGGGAATATGGGGAAAGGATAAGTACCCCTGGATACAATCCAGTTTATAGCCCGAAGGCAGGTACCTGGGATGGGAAAGAAGAAGGGAAAAAAAAGGGGGGGGGGAAGGAAGTACAGGAAAAGAATAAAAGAGAGGGGCAGACCCTCATGCGACATTAGATAGTAGTAGAATTATTCTGAGAAAGGAAGAGACAGGAAGGAAAAGGAAAGGTTCTTTGGTTCACGCTAAGCAAAAGGACACCAATCGACTGTCACCAATTTGTTGATTGAGTAAGGAATCTAAGGCAGATCGGGATCGAATACTTGAAGCAGCATCTACTCTCAAAACGACAGGCAGTGGTTTTGATAGAATATTCATAAAGGAAGATGTTCCTCCACTGGTTAGAAAGGAATTCAGCCGGATAAAGGAAGTGGAAAGAAGCGAAAGAGATAAACCCAAAACCAAGGCTAAACTGTTAACTACGACTCAAGTCGACGAGAAGTCCTTGTAAATAGTAGAGTTGTTGATTATTTTAGACCTTCGTTTTTTATGTAAAGGGGGTAAAGATAACAATTAAATCATGTTCTTGGAACATTAATGGTAATGTTTCTATGTTAGATAGCCTAATGGGTACTCTAATAGAAAATGATATTGTATTTTTGCAGTAATTAAAGACGAGTTATCCATTCTCTGTGCTCGTAAAAAGCTACCTTTTTTTGAGAATCATGTTTATGATGTAAATGAACTAAAAGACCAAGTTTGGTTTCGCCTCCGCCATCTCCCAGACCTCCCCATGATTCCCTTTATTACAGTAATTGCTGTTCCTCATTCATTCAAGAACAAGTATGAGTATTAATAATGGGTGACTTGAACGCACGTCTTGGGTCTCTTGAATATTTTAATAATCCCCAGTGATTCCGTTATAGTAGGAATCCTGACGAAACTATAAAACACCCTGGTAGAGAAATGAGAGAGATTTCTAAAAGTTTAAACCTAACACCAATAATCAGGGGTTCACTGGGGGTGCGAGGAGGCCTGATCTATAGACAGGGTTCTCAGTGAAGTCAAATTGACTGGGCATTTTGTTATCAAGATTATTTAACCGATGTTAAAAATGTCTATATTTGCTATTCATATAATTTTCCATCAAACCATGTTCCCATTGGTTTAGAAATTGAAACTGATTTTTGTGCTTCGTCTTTACTAGTTGAAAGATCTAAATTACTTGTAACCCTTCCTGAAAATAACAGTTAACCATTATGAAAACCCATTGCATTTAGGTATCAGGTGGAAATTTCAAAATGTATTGAAGTATTGTAAGGAATATGATATGAAGGTTACCAACAAAAAGACCAAGGTAATGTGCATTAACGTCAAGGACCCCAACCCTCTCGTTTTTAATGAAATAACGGTAGAACTTTGTGACAAATATACTTATTTAGGCAATCAGATCATGAATGCTCCAATATACAAACGGGTCGAAGGGCATATTAAAACGCATTCAAAGAGCTTGCGGAAGCTCCAGTCCTTTGTATCTAAAAATAATGATGCTCCTTTTTGTGTGAAAAGAAAGGTCTGGTCTGCAGGATTAAATAGTTCAAGTTTTTATGGGTCTGAGACTTGGATGTCATCTAACTAGAAAGCTGCTTACATGAGTAGTTTGTGTGACCTCCCAAGGGTCAGAAAAAAACAGTCTGCTCTGACTTAGTGTATTTAGAATCCGGAGAACCAAGTGCAACAGCATTTATCAAAAAAAAACAGCTAAACTTTTAGGAAAATTTCGTTCTCGATCAGACTATGACAGGAGTTACTTTGCTACCGTCATAAATAAGGCCATAGAAGTACAGTCTCCGATGGGCATCTACATCGACCAGTTACAGAGAACCCAAGAAGAACCAATTTTAGACGAAAAGCAAACACTAAAAACCCACGTGAAAAACAACTTCGAGTCAACTCGACGAATGACTTCCAAACAGCTCAACCCACATCTAGTCTCTCCAACATTGTGCAAGAAGGACGAGATTGGACGATGGTCAAGAATTCCCCGAGAGGAACGCCTCTGCCCCTGTGGATCTGTGCAGGATGAGATCCATGTCATCTTGAACTGCCCTTCGCTCTCGCATGTTAGAGAAAATTTTGCAGGGATTGACTTTAATTCCTTTGAGGATTGCATGAACTGTAATGACGAACAAGAGCTATGTAAATATATATTCATTGAAACCCAACTTATTATTCAGTATAACTCTGAATAAGTGTAAACACTTTAAATATTTTTTTTCCATATGTTGCAATGTAATTTTTGTTTGATCCAAGGTTAGGTCTACATTTAGAGTTCATTAGAGCCAATAAAAAAGTTAAAGATAATAATGATAATCATTAGTTAATTTAGGATCTTTACCCCTTATTTGATTTACCGAATGTAAGAAATAGAAAATGAAATGTATAGGCGCATCTGTAAAAAAATGTAATAATTATTGTCAGTAAATAACTAACTAACTATTTACGTAGCTCGTGTATTTGAAATTGTATCATTATAGTCCCTCGTCAGGCTGGGAGTAGCGTAGAGAGGAAAGGTCCCCCATTTCTCTTTTTTCATTTGTTTGATGTCAGCTACCCCCCCCCCAAAATTGGGGGAGGTTCCTTGGTATATATAGATAGATGATTGTAGCCACGCAAACATGTGCACGAGTGTACGTCTATGCGTATGGTAGTACATCCGTTGCTTCCACACAGAATATCCTTCTAATTTGTTAGTGTAAAATAAAATACAAATTTCTTCTTTTCGCTGACGGCAAAGTCTTAAAAACAAAAAGTCACAGATGAAACATTGTCTCCATGCCAGGTTCTCTTTTTCTTTTACTTAAACCTTTCAATTGGTGTGAAAAGAACCTGCATCTGGAGGAGGAGGAGGGACAAGAAGACTTGTGAAGGTGAGTAGGATGGGGAGGAGGGAGGGAAGGGGGGGAGGAGGTTTTTCTCATTCTAATTAGAGTGATCAGGCAGTTACCCAAGAGGAGAAAAAAAGTCCTGAGCTCCATTTTATAGGTGCAAGTTACTTCAAGTGTTCCCCAAAGACGTGACGCTATTCTGGAATACAGCCAGAAAACGTCCTGCACAAGAACAATGCTGTATCTTATAGAATTGGATGTCAATGTCTATTTGATTTCAGTCGTAAAATGTTATTGTCACAAATCGATGCAACACACTCCACACAACGACCATTCTATACAGATTCACTGACGAAGGAGTAATTCATGTTATGCCTTTTAATTCTTCCTTCTACTTGACTGTAAATACAAGCAGCCCATGTTACAGAAGGTTTTATCTTGCATTGCATTATCTGATGTATTATAGTAATGCAGTATTCCTCTGTATAGTACTCAACAGTGTAGTAAACTTATGGGCATTTGAAAATGTCCTTCCAATTCGTTATTTCGTTTAATTTGGCTAAAAAAACAACGCAATGACATTACCTAATACGAGCCCCAGGAATGAAAAGGCTAAGATAAAAATACGTGCGTAAAACATTTCAGTGACAAGTCTCCATTTAAGTAAATCACAATTAGCTTTAATGAGAATATTTACTTGTTAGCTCCAAACGAGAGAGACTCTACCTTATATATGCTAACTTAAAAGTCACCTGTTCGATTAGAAGGAATTGTGTTTTTAAATTAATGATAAAATCTAAAAATGAAAAAAGTATTTTTTGCGCTCATGCCTCTGACTAACGATTAGCGGAAATGTAGTAGAAAAACTTAGCTCAAATAACATCTCTAGAAAGTGATATAAATTTCATATTACTTTTATTCTTCTTAAATAAGCATTGTAGAGTATAACCTTTTGTTCTTGGATATCAAAAATATAAAAAAAGTCATAACAATGAATAATATCTAATGATAATGATTAGAAAATACATACGTTTGAGAATCCGTTTCTGTGATATGAAATAAATGGTAAAAATGCTTTTACTATATAAAGTGTGATACAAACAGAAAAAAATACAGCCAGACCATTTGCGTCCATTAAAAGAATCAGTAATGTCGATCTCATGTGAGAAACGGCCACGCTGATATAAAAAAGGCACTTGCATAAAATCTGGCCTGTTTGCTAATTGCAGGTGATAATTGACAATAAAATTGATGTTAAATAGAACTCGCTCACATAGAAACTAAAACAAATACAAAAGATAGGATAGAGAAGAGAATTAATTATCGAGGATTTCATGACAATATGCGTGAAATGTCTGACTGATATATAGAATGCAGTTTCATATTGTTGTTCGTTATCACATGGAGTGAACGAATATTACTGAGTGGCGTCGGGACCAGGTCAAAAATTTGTTTGACACTCGGTAGGACGCTACCTGCCAGGAGCTTCATTCACGGTGAATTGCTCTCTTCCTTCCCTCTCTCTCTCTCTTTTCTCATTTTGAAGACGAGTACCACTGGGGCAAAAAAAAAAAGTAAAATATATCATGGGTACACACACTAGATATATATATATATATATATATATATATATATATATATATATATATATATATATATATATGTATGTATGTATGTATATATATATATATATATATAT
>NW_027171040.1:32500-38857 GCF_036898095.1 Palaemon carinicauda
ATAATAATAATAATAATAATAATAATAATAATAATAATAATAATAATAATAATAATAATAATAATAATAATTTACAATAAACATTACTCCTGATAATGGCGTAGAATTTCATAAGTAAGAAAGTAAATGACGAAAAGATTCAAGGTATTTTACACAACCTATATCTATGTATCATGTCCACCAATAATAATAAAAAAAAAAAAATCCAAAATCTATCAGATTGCAGACCGAATGGTACAAGATCTAAAGGAAAATTGAAATTACCAAAAATTTACTGGTTACACGATAGGAATGAAGAAATATTCTCCCACTGATTAAAACAATTAAGTTTGTTACCAAATTCTATTCAAAAGTTGCATTCCTACGTCTATCACAATTCTGATCTCTTGTTGCAAGTTATGAAAGTCCGTCATATGCGCCATATTTTGGAGTTTGTCTCAAACAAACAATACGAGCCTAAAACAAACTTCATGAACCATGTATTAATAATACTATTTCAATAGGAGACCTTTTCCTAGTATTGGAGTTAATGACAGCCTCAACAGTATCCAACGTTTAACTTGCCATTTCTGTGTTGTTTTTCTACGAAATTTTCTTAAAAAAAAAAAAACTCATTTCAAATCTGCAAAATACATTTAGGATGTGAACACGATTCTCGAAGTCTTTCCTCGTACTTAATTTACTTTACAAACACCTGAAGTACCATCTACTGCTAACAAATAACTTGGGCACAGAATTTAGTAGCAAAGGGAGAGGCCGAAATGTAGGGGCTGAATATTGACTGCTGCTATTCAATGATTGGTTGGCAACTTCACTTAACAATCCTCAGGTTGTCTGGAGACGGGGTATAATTCACCTGAATGGCAAGACATGGGTGTCTGTGGTATGTTTACCCGAATATTTTCTGCCCGAGAGAATGGACAGTACCCCTATACTAATCGATTTACACTGGCTGCCGATTAAAGCGAGAATTGAATTTAGAAAATGTTCAATAACCCACCAAGTTATCAGAACCGGGCGTCCAAAATACTTAAGAGAATTACTACATATTGCGCAGCCAACGAATCGTGTCGACACGAGAATAGTTACAGATGGCTTCAAACTGTTGGAACCTACATATATGTCTACTTTAGGATCCAGAGCCTTTAAGTATGCGGCCCGAGACTATGTAATAAGCTCCCACGAAACATTCGAATGATTGAAGACATTAAGGCTTTCAAGAGGAAACTAAAGACTTTCTTATTTCAAGTCATACAACAGTGACGATTTAACAGTAAATGAACAATACGCGATATAAAACGTTAAATACTCTGGACGAACAAGGTAAAACGACAGTGGAGGTCCTGTAGAGAGCGGGGTTCCCCTGCTGTATGGGACCGGAAAAGCAGCCATCAAAGTAAAGTAAAGTAAAGTAGGAGATACAGAGGTTAGCTGCTATATCGAGGATTTCACGGTTTTAAATAGAGAGGAGAGCAACCTATGTTACGGTGACACAAGGAATTGCAATGGTTATGCACAGACCATTTTTATAAACTATGAAAAATTTGGTAACGAAAAGGTCAAAACCTCTTATTTCTATAAAAACTCTTATTTCTATATCGTGGTCAATTTAAGGCATTATGTACATGAAACTAGTGCCAAAACGTGCATAATTCAATTGTCTATCTTATGATTTGAGAGTAATTGGGTCAAAGGTCTCTCTCTCTCTCTCTTTTTTAAAGTACGCTAAAGAGATCTTTAACATTTGAGATTAACTTAAAAATAAGCTCCCAACCATCAATTCGAGAATCAACAACGAATAGACTGCAAAGAAAGTTCTCTTGTTTTTAATACTAAACAATTCACAGGTTTTGGCAATGTGATTATCAAAAAGTAGAATATTATACTGCATATTTCTTTTTATTCTACTTAAGTCCTCGTCTTAAATAGTTAATAAAAGAGAGAGAGAGAGAGAGAGAGAGAGAGAGAGAGAGAGAGAGAGAGAGAGAGAGAGAGAGAGAGAGAGAGAGACCCGACAATGGAACAGAGACAAAATTCGCACGACCAAGGTTCGATCAAGAGGAAAGTTCTCTTTACTTTGCTAAATAAAATATTTATAGAGATATATACAACTGTATAGATATTTAATCAAGGAAACCCCGTTAACATAGCCATTTGAAACCCCGTTATTATGGCCATTCGAAAAAATGAAAAAAATTCAGAATTTAGGAACCAAAGCAACACCAGACACGAGACGTACTCCTACGCCAGACTTAAACTTTAATGAATGGGAGGAGACCCTTCAGCAGTATTGCAAATGTATGGGATGAACTATGTGTTGCACCAAAGATGCATTGCAAAAATATACTTTAATAATTCTGCGCTGAAATGATACGCTGACATTTTATCTCGAAAATCTACTTTCAGAATACTGCCCAGATACACATCAGATACGCTTAAAGGTCGCTCATGAATGGCAGAGGCAAGAGACAGTGACATTGCCCTATCAAGCAGGACAAATGCCCTAGAGACTGACCATATATACATATGATCTGCACCCAAGCCCCCTCTCCAACCAAGCTAGGAACCAAGGAGGGCCAGGGAATTGCTGCTGATGACTCAGCAGATAGACCTATAGGCTCCCCCAAACCCCCCATCCTTATCTCACAAGGGTGGTGAGGTTGCAGCGACCAAAGGAACATATGAGTTTGAGCGGGACTCCAACCCCAGTCTGGTTTTCAACAGTCAGGGATGTTACCACATAGGCCACCACAACCATAACTTCACTGTGTCATCAGTTTAGATTAGAAATGAAATTCAACAGTTGAAAATAATTTTCGAAATTGAAATCCTTCTTAATCCTGTCATTGGTGAGAGGTTTTCTAAACAAGACATTTTTCAAACTTATTTTATTGTGAAGGTTTCAGAATGGGATCCCTATTCAAATGTACCTGAATAAATATATCGGGAATCAGAAAATTACACCGAAATACTTTGTGTGAAGGTATAATTAATGTGTGTGTATATATATATATATATATATATATATATATATATATATATATATATATATATATATATATATATATATATACAGAGAATGCACATATTCTATTTATAAGCAACAAATAGAAATGAGAACTTCTCACGACACGAAGTACATTTTATAGCAAAACTTATAATTCAAAACTTTGTCAGACAAGATTCATGGAATAGTCCTTAGTCCACTAGAGAGAGAGAGAGAGAGAGAGAGAGAGAGAGAGAGAGATTCACTGGCACATAAAACATCAAAACTCAATTGGAAAACTCAAGTATGTTCAACTGAAGTAACAATTATTTGGAGGAGATAACAAAAGCTAGAGTAAAATTCCGACCAGGAAGTTGTCCACGCATAACCTCCACACATAACCTCCTTCAAACTTCGTTGACAGAGGTAATTATATTATGTAAAATATCCATAAATACGTAAATCAACAAAATACAATTAATTATTTGCAAAGGTACTAAAATCATTAATGAAACTACAAAAATATAACGTTGAGATGTCATGAGATTTTCAAACTAACGGATAGATCGTGGACCAACGGCCTTTTCACCGAAGAAAATTCTATTAACTAATCGCATAATAAATTCATAAATTGCATCCAGATGAATCATATGTATATTAATCATGAAAAGTATAAAAAATTAAGAAAATATAGTAAAACTAAGCGTGGAGGAAGAAAATAAGATATGGGGAAATTCGAGATACTGTCGGTGAAGAGACCATTTTGGTAACGGCCTTTTCGCCGACGACAACTAAACATAATTCAAATTTCGAATTCATAAAACTGAATGCTGATGAATCATATTATGAAGATGAATATTGAAATATATAGAAAATAAAGAAATAATGGTAAAAGATGGTACAATTAAGCGTGGAGGAAGAAAATGAGATACGGGGAAAATTGTGAGATTGTCGGGGAAGAGACCATTTATGTTACGGCCTTTTCGCCAGTGATAATTCCATTAACTTTCGATTTTGTTTAATTTATGAATTAAATTTAGATGATTCAGATTCTATGGATGAATCACATTTTATAGATGAATCAGATTCTATGGATGAATCATTAAATATATTAAAGATTAAGAAAATATTGTACAAGTCAGTGTGGAGATATATAAAGCGATATGGTGAAATTACCTGCAAATTATCATTATTATTATTACTATAAGCTAAGCTATAACCCTAAATGGAAAAGAAGGATATGCTATATGTCCAAGGGCTCCAACAGGGAAAATAGCCCAGTGAGGAATGAAAGAAACGAGAAATAAAAAAATATACAATCAATACACCGTTAACATTTACGGTATATTTTTTACGGAGAATTTACGATTAAAATCAGGTGTTCACAGAATATTGTATTTACACAACTGATGATATCCCAACTGATTTCAAGATAGGATGGAATTAAAATAAAAGTTAAGAATTTCATTATCTATTTAGTTGTGCACACAAATTAAGCTTAAGTATGATAAATATAAGCTAAGAAGCTTAGTACCTATCTATAATGCGATAGAGTGACCGCAAACTTATTTTGCGGAGCGAGCTGCAAAGACAGTACAGGGGTGGGCAGTTAGGAACCCATAACCCACCTTTAGAAAGCCCTTAAAGTTCTTTTGCTATAACATAAGACGAAAATAAAGTTCAGCCAAGCAGTTTTAGGTATTTTTGGAATATAGTCATTAAATTGATCTTCGCCACCCTTGTTAAATGCTTCGAGGTGTCTAAGCACACTTGGTGAAAAGACGATATCCAGTGCATTCTCTCTCTCTCTCTCTCTCTCTCTCTCTCTCTCTCTCTCTCTCTCTCTCTCTCTCTCTCTCTCTCTCTCTCTCGTTTTAAATACCTGTTCGCTAAATGTTTAAGGCTGTTACACAGTCTAGTCTCCATCTCTTTTCTGACTATAAATTAATCTAATTGTATGTAAATCAAGTCTCTTGAAGGCGTAGAGAGATAGATAGAGAGAGAGAGAGA
Organism: Palaemon carinicauda; assembly: GCF_036898095.1. Classification (NCBI taxonomy): domain Eukaryota; kingdom Metazoa; phylum Arthropoda; class Malacostraca; order Decapoda; family Palaemonidae; genus Palaemon; species Palaemon carinicauda. Next base: position 37,497 of record NW_027171040.1, read on the forward strand.
GAGAGAGAGAGAGAGAGAGAGAGAGAGAGAGAGAGAGAGAGAGAGAGAGAGATTGCCTTGTAAGTACTTGTATAAACGAATTTGGTCAAAAACCATAACAACACTGGGGGGTCTGGGAGCAATGTAATTCTGACTGCACATCAAAACTTGCAACCACTCTGCAGTCTGGTGCAAAAAGGTACAACTCCTTTAATGCCAAGGGAGACTTTTCAGCATCTTTAGCAACCAAATAAGTTCTTTTTGCTTAAATATAAGACGAAAATCTGTTCAGTCAAACTGTTTTTAATCTTTTTGAAAATATATATTAGTTTCACCATTTTTATTAAATGCTAATCATCATAGATTTATTCATTAGCATTGTTCATTGGCTATTTTAATTAATAGAGTATGGTTATCGAAGCCATAACACGAGAAATATTTTGTATTGAGAGAGAGAGAGAGAGAGAGAGAGAGGAGAGAGAGAGAGAGAGAGAGAGAGAGAGAGAGAGAGAGAGAGAGGGGGGGTGTCTCTTCAGTGAGACGAAGCTACTGTACACTTTTGAAACTGTCAACTCTCGGGATTTTTATAAAATTAAGTGACGACCCCATGACAGCTTAACATTTCTCCCAGCGCTAGGGCCGGGGAGGACATTCTTTGCAATGGATGCTTGCAGTGAACCGCGTGAGGAGCACTGAAGGCACAATCAAAATCCTTGATTCTATTCAACTGATACAGCATATATATATAATATATATATATATATATATATATATATATATATATATATATATATATATATATATATATATATATATATATATATATATATATATATATATATATATAGTAAAGCCTGAGAATGAAAATAGCTACTTCAACCCAGACGAGAGAGAGGAGAGAGAGAGAGAGAGAGAGAGAGAGAGAGAGAGAGAGAGAGAGAGAGAGAGAGAGAGAGAGAGAGAGTGAGTGTGTTCACATTCTAAATTCCTCTATCGACTCTCTGAAATGGTAAAAACTGCGAATGATTCTTTATTAATTTCATTGTTTTCAATAATATCTTTAGCAAGTCATTACAACTTTGATAACTCGAATTGTAGCTTTATGTAATATCAGCAAATATATTAATCATATATGTATAATAGTATTGACTACGAATGAGATGTTAAAAACTACATAAGATCACTTAAATTACAAAAGTTTATTATTTGTATTTCTTTCCCTACATAAACACTTGAAAATAAAATCATAAACTTGGGAACTTTTAACCAACCATTATTTGAAAAAAAAAAAAAAAAAAACTGCAGCTTGCACCATATCACTATAGTTCATTCTAAGATTCAATAAATATTAAGAGCTGATTAATTGAACAACTTGAATATGA
>NW_027171040.1:38880-71380 GCF_036898095.1 Palaemon carinicauda
TGAATAATTTTGGCCTAATTACCTGAAAAGATCATTAATTTTTTTGCAGTTAGTCTAGTGAAATGGGATAGGAGAGACACACGGGCTGTTGGATGGGATGATACTAACATCAACGGTCAGTTTGTTTGCACAAAAATAATACCTTGAACATATCAGATTTCTAGGCGATAGTAAGTCTATAATATTATTTAAAAATATATATATATATATTTGAAAAAAATAAATATGAAAATTACGTAGATAATATAATGAAAATAACAATAAATGACACATGATGAACAAAAAAAAAAAAAAAAAAAAAAAAAAACCAATGATTTGAGTGGGCGATGAGCAGCGTTGCCAAATTCCTCCTGACAACATCATATCCTTTAATAACTCTGATACTGCATTAGACGTTCCATTTACATTTGGCACATGCGAGGCTATCCAAAGACTATGCTTTAGCATTATAAAGAAAATATTACAAATATGAAGATATTCAGAAGATAAATGCGTCTACAAACAATACATGGAGAGAGGAGAGAGAGAGAGAGAGAGAGAGAGAGAGAGAGGCTTCTATCTATGGGAACTTGCACGTTTCCTTCAAGGCAGAAGGGCTTATGTGACAGTGGAAGGATTTCCTTCTCTATTTCCTTGTCTTTAAGGTCAATAGTAACTCACGAGTAGCTTCGATTCACTGCATATCGATAGTTTTTTTTTTTTAGAAACTATTTGAAAATTGGCATTTGAAATAAATGTGAAAATGTTATCGATAATATTATGAAAATTATTTATAAATGACGCATCATAAACAAAATGAAAATGCTTATATTTCAGACAAAGAATAATTCGAGTGACAGCTAAGCAGCGCTGCCAAATTTCCTCCTGAGACTATTATTTCCCTTACTAATATTGATACTGGATTAGACATTTACATTTGGCACAAGCGAGGCTAATAAAAATTTACGCTTTAGCATTGCAGAGAATAATAGAATATAACTCTCTCTCTCTCTCTCTCTCTCTCTCTCTCTCTCTCTCTCGTATCAATATCCCATCCATATACCAAAGGCACTTCCCCCCAATTTTGGGGGGTAGCCGACATCAACAAGAAACAAAACAAAAAAAAAAGGGGCCCTCTACTCTCTACGTTCCTCCAGCCTAACCAGGGACTCAGCCGAGTTCAGCTGGTACTGCTAGGATGCCACAGCCCAACCTCCCACATTTCCACCACAGATGAAGCTTCATAATGCTGACTCCCCTACTGCTGCTATATATATATATATATATATATATCGTATCCCGGCTGTTGTCTATTCAAGCAAAACCACCCACACATAAGCCGGACGTCATACAGAGCATCGAGGCCTATGCACACACAAAACGATATATTCAGATATTGGGTCCAGATATATTTTGCATAACATAAGATACACATTCTCAGTTAGAATTTATTATATATAATAACAAACAAAATCCACCAAATAGTTAAATAATTACACAACATTTTAGTGTTTATCCAGTTACCTTGAACAATCTGTTCTCACCCTTACGACGTCAGGCAGTAAGGGTCATTATTTCCTTTGTCCTTAAAGTAATGATATATATACCTTTCTGACGGAAGAATTTTCTTATTGTTTCAATCACATGTACTGTATAAATGAGAGAGAGAGAGAGAGAGAGGAGAGAGAGAGAGAGAGAGAGAGAAACACGGCGAAAAAGTCAAAAGAATTTCTCGTCCGAGTCCAATCGTTCGATTTGATTTGACTTTGGCTTCGTTTTTAAAATTATATTTAAATCTTTAAATCATAATCATATTTTAGTAACTTGTGCTTTACTGTTTTTTATGACTAAGTTACTTGATTCAGATATTGCTATTCTATTCTTAAAACTGTAAAAGGTTCACAATGATAACTATTTATGCAGAGTCGAAGTTAGAATTAAGGACATTCGAACATGAAATGAGTCTATTGTGCGATTCGGATAAAGTGAATGGATTTGATACGCGAAACTAGGCCTACGCCATTGCTTTCTATGTAATTTCCTCTATTATTTGAGTACTTTAGGCATAGTTGCCCGAGAAGATAATCGTTTCTCATGCAGTTCAAGTGAAGTGACTGGTGGGGATAAGTGAGGGAGGGGAAGGATAGGACGGAACGGATGGGAGAGGTAATAGCGGTTATTAGGGACATGGATAGGTAGCTGGAGGGAGTATGGGGCCAGGGGGAAGGGGGAGAAGGAGGGGGGGAGGGGAGGGATTAAGGGGGTTGTAGGGGAGAATAATGTCTCCTAATCAGCTTCAAAGGCTTTGCGTTGGAAGGAATAGCTTATTTTTTTATTGTAAATGTGTGTGTAGTGTGTTTGTGCAAGGCTAACACCTTGAACACGGCGGATTCCTTATGCTGCATCTTATGATCTTTTCTAGGCCTCAACAGATCTATAATTTAAGAACATGTATTTGGAAATTGACATTTATAAAAACGGGGAAAATGATAAAAATATGTAACAAAGTAAGCAATAAATGAATCATTATAAAACAAAATAGAAATATTTATGACGTTTCATAAATCGAAGGATTCGAGTGACAGATGAGCAGCGTTGCCAAATTTCACCCTACCTTCATTATTTCCCTTACTAATATTGATACTGGATTTGACATTTACATTTGGCAACAGGGGTATAAGGACTGTGGATATGAGAGAGAGAGAGAGAGAGAGAGAGAGAGAGAGAGAGAGAGACTAGGCCTATACTCTCTTTAAGAGAATGTCGTATTTTACTATAATTAGCTGTCTAATACGATGCCAGGATCATGAAAGGCTTATTTTTCTCTTGTCTTTTAAAGGTTGCTCATGAATGACAGTGGCAGGAGACAGTGTCATGCCCTAGAGACTGATCATATACACATATGATCAGTGCCCAAGCCGGCTCTCCACCCAAGCTAGGATCAGGGAGGGCCAGGCAATGGCTCACGATGAATCAGCAGGTAGACCTATAGGTTCCCTCAAACACCCCCAGCCTTAGCTCGGAAGGATGGTGGGGTTGCAGACACCACAAGAAACTATACAGGTTGATCGGGTCTCGAACCCCAGTCCGGCAGATTGCTAGACAGTTGTTAATGAGAATTCATCTTATATGCTAGAAAATCTTCCTTTACTGAAGGGATGTCTCCTCTTCTTCAACTGATCCTACTAAAAGGAGATTTGTTTTATGATTAGAGAGAGAGAGAGAGAGAGAGAGAGAGAGAGAGAGAGAGAGAGAGTGTGTGTGTGTGTTTTACGTGAATGAAAATAATGACAGAATAATAAAATAACTGATGTGATCATTTCTATTTCCGATACTTATATCCAACAGCATTTCGGTTCAAACTAGAATGTTCCTATTTAATAATTGATTTTGAATCATTTGAGTAAATAATTGGTTTTAACATTATAGTTTTTCTTTCTTTCTTCCATAGAAAATACTTATAAATCATTAGGTAACAGAATCAACAAATAAATATTCACATAAGGGACACATTTCAGCATTAGGCCTATAAAGGAGGCTCGGCTACATGCATGAGACTGTCATGTTTCAAATTTGGCAAAATCTGTAATTAACGCCTACATCATAATATGATTCTTAATGCAAATATTTCATGAGAGAGAGAGAGAGAGAGAGAAGAGAGAGAGAGAGAGAGAGAGAGAGAAATTCATGCTGGTATAAAGCCATCCAACTTCTTATCTGAAAAGGCCAAACGAAGTCTACCTCTCCATCTTCCCCCACAGCGTCTGTCTATCACCTGCTTTCTCCTGGCCTGGGCTGTTCACGGACACACTAGGAGAAGGAGGTTGTTTGTATCACGCCCTTTTGTCTTGAAGTCTCCTGTAGATGTGGCTAATTATTATAGAAATATTCCTCTGTGGATCTACTGTACCTTCGTGAGCATTTGCTCCAATTTTCTGAAGGAGACGAAAATAAATGGAAAAATTTTATCCCAGTGGGAAATGCTGGCTAAACCATGAGTTGTTTCTCACAATGTTTCGCTCAGAACCATAAATGTTCAGTCTTTCTCTAACACTCACTCACACAGTCTCCAACATTCTTCAACATACCTTGGCCTCTAACTCATTCCAAAGGGCGAAGCTATATGAAACTATCGCTCAATTCTGAAGAAAACTATGTAATCCTTTGGGCGAAATAATATCAGAATATAGATCAAATCAGATGAAGAACATAAGAGAGGCTCCCTAGTCCGAGTGCTTTTGAAATAACAGTGAAGATGGAACCGTAATCATTTGCCACCTTTTCATTTCTCTCTCTCTCTCTCTCTCTCTCCTTCTCTCTCTCTCTCTCTCCAAATACAAAATAAGAACAGGCAATTTGAACTGGATTTATGAATTTAATTAATCAATGCAGTCGTTTCTAGTCATTCAAAGACAATAGTATCTGACCGGCTGGTCAATGTCATACAAGTATCCTGGACCAGGGTTCAGAACCTGGCCGGTCAGGTACTATTGTCGTTGAGTGATTTCGCCTGGGGCTCTGATCCCGAGGTTGTTAAGAGAATCCAGACTTTAATGTATTAATATATATAGCTTATTTGAAATAGAAAAAAAACACGTTTAAATGTGCAAAATTTACAGACAGACATATATATATATATATATATATATCAGTGAGGTAATGTTACTAATGTACTGATGTTACTATTCAGGATTGTAATAGCCTTTTGGAAACGTCCCTGCCTTGTGATATGCTGGACTAGGGTTTGAGTTCCGCTCAAGTTTGATAGTTTCTTGTAGTGTCTGCAACCTCACCATCCTTGTGAACTACGGATGGGGGTGTTTGGGAAAGCCTATAGGTCTACCTGCTGAGTGACCAGCAGCCATTGCCTGGCCCTCCCTGGTCCTAGCTTGGTGGAAAGGGGGCTTGGGCTCTGATCATATGTATATTTGGTCAGCTTCTAAATTTCTAGGACATTGTTACTGTCCCTTGCCTCTGCCATTCATGAGGGGCTATATTGGAAAACCTGGAAATTCGTCTTCATGTGTAGACCTATAAGACGTGATTTGCCATAACCTCTTTTCTGATGGAGCTTCATCCCCATCCCCCACTCCTACAAGGGCACTGGGGGATGTTACGTATTTGGTGTTCGAATGTCTTTAATTCTAACTTCGAATTCCCATTAGTAGTTATCATTGTAAAGTTCTTACGGTTTTAAGAATACAAAAGGCATCTGTAAATCAAGTTACTTAGTAAACCACCAAATTAAACAAGAAATTTCTAATATAAAGTTAAGATTAACAACTTTAAATCCAAATTTAGAAAACGAAGCCGATGTTTATAAGTCAAATTGAACATTTGGACTTTGAGGAGAGAAGGCTTATGACGTCTCTCTCTCTCTTATGACGTTTCGTATGTCTCCTCTCTCTCTCTCTCTCTCTCTCTCTCTCTCATATATATATATATATATATATGAGAGAGAGAGAGAGAGAGAGAGAGATTCATCCGTAAAAAGACGTATACAATTGTAAAAAGGCAACGGAAATAATCACCCTTACTGTCTGACATCGTAAAGGCGAGAACAGTTTGCTCCAGGGAACTGGATAATAATAATAATAATAATAATCTATATTTCAGCAAAAGTCATATACAGAGTTACAATATGGGTCCAGTGATCTTCCACTTGACATCGGTAAAAAAAAAGATGAGATATGCAATAATATCAGTGATATATTACAAACATCAATTAGCAGGTTGACCACAGAGTTCTAAGGTCTGGGTAATAAAATCACAATAGAATTAACGCTTAATAATGATGATAACATGCATATCAGCAGAGAGAGAGAGAGAGAGAGAGATGACAATGATGATTATGTTGGAAAAAAAATTGCTTGGATAATGACAGTACTCTCAGGATATCATTGTGAATGACTGTGATACGTGTCATCGATTCACACATCGTTTGCTCATAGCGAGCAGCCGTACACGTTATAGCAGTAGGTTTGAAACGGTTTTTTTGATATCTTGGCGGCAGAAGGCAAATCTTCTCGTAACCATGTTCCCTAGGCAACACAATTTACGTCGCCTGTGTTCAATGTCAGATGTGTCCTTTAAATCTTTCGTAATGATGTGACCTAGGTAAGGAAAATCATTGACAAATGCTAGCTGATGGGGATCTTCTACGAATCGGAGCGCTCTAGGAAGGACAGACAAGCACTGTCTCTCTGATTCGTTATAGATAATGTCATGTTCATTAGCTTATGCGTTGCAGGTGTCGATAAGACGTTGTAGGCCTTGGGCAGAGGGGGAGATGAGGACCATATCGTCAGCGTAGCAAAGGTTATTTATCGTAAAGCCATTAACCGTACAACCAGTGGGAAGTAAATTAAGCCTGTAAACATTAAATAAATATGGTAAAATGATGCCTCCTTGTCTGAGACCGTTAGATGAACCAAATGGCTGGGAATTTTGGGAAAGGACATTGCCCCATTTGACACAGAACTGTTGTGTTGAGAACCAACAGTATAATATGCCGATGAGATATAGAGGAGTTCCCCTTTTGCGTAGTTTCAAAAAGAGTTTCAGATAGTTTACTCTGTCAAATGCCTTCCGTATGTCTACAAAACCTAAGTAGACGGGGGAGGCCGAGGATATATAGAAATTCAATAACTCCTTTAAAATATATACAGGTGTCAGTCGAGTGGTTAGTCTTAAAACCAAATTGATTGTCTGCGGTGTGGAGAAAGGGTGCACGGCAACGGAATAGAAGAGATTTAAATATTTTCGATGAAATTGTTGTGATGGCGATGGGGCGGTAGTTTCCTGGGTCACTGGCATCCTTCAGTTTGGTTTTATGAGAGGTATTAAGTGGACAAGTAGAAGGGTTTCGGGGAGAGATTGGTGTAATATACAGGCATTAAATAGTGCAGAAAATAGGATATAAATTATAGGGTGCAGAATTTGAAAGCCTCGGCAGGACGGCCATCGCAGCCGGGTGCCTTGTTACCAGGTAATTTCTTGATAGCCTCGCACACGTCACTCGGGGAGATACGGTCACTATATTGAAAAACCCTATTGACATTGATGAGAGTATCCACTTCATTTCGGGTATCTCGGTCATTTATGCAATTTAGGATGGTACTAAAGTGATCCCCCCACATTCTTGCATGGATTCTTCGCCAACTGCATCCCCTACTCTTTGGGATAATTTGTTTGACTTTGGGTTTAGTGAATTAATATCTTTCCAGAGATGGGAGAAGTCATGGGTGGTCAATTTTCTGGACAATGCATCGGCTCGTAGCTGATTTTCGTTGCTACGACATTGAGGAAGAGCAAGTTTGAACTGTGCTCTCGCTTGCCTCATCTGTAGAGCAAGGGGACCTTCTCTCTGGCTACCATCGTTCCTCCAAAGAAGGAACATTTCCCGAGAGTGCGTATAGAGGTCTTTAACTAAAACATTCCAACCAGGTGTTTCGATGATTACCTCTAGAGAGTCTATATATATATATATATATATATAAGAAGCAATTACTAATAAACATAGATTAACAATAGAGAAAAAGTTGGAGGGTCCAAATATAGATTAGGAAGTTGGCGGGAAGTTGCATGGCCAAGCGTGTATCGTTGAGGTGGTGGGGGGGGGGGGAGGGGGTGTCTGTGGGGGTTGTGGTGTGTCATTCTTCGGGAGGGAGTGGAGTGGGGGCGGGGATCGGAGTTGGACGAGAGTGCCTTGAACCGATGACGGTTGATGGCGTTTATATATCAGCGTTCAATTTGTACTTATTTGTCGGACGTGTGAATGTCCTGTTTTATTGTGATACCAATTATGATACATTACACATATTGCATAATCTTGGATTTGTTATGTATAACTTGTAATAGGTTTTAAAAGATATTAAGTGTAGGCCAACGTTTTCGGTGTGTGTGTGTGTGTGTGTGTGTGTGTGTGTAGGCCATTTCGAATTTCTAAGGCTGTCCGGAAAATCTTCTTAAAGTTTTTAAAATGTCATTTTTATTTGTTCAACGTAGATGTATTGATTGAGAGCTTTTATCTACGTGGTCCTGTTTATTACGCTCAACTGAACGAAATTATTTGAAGAGGAAAGGGAAACATAATGAATATGTAGGTTAGACCCATTTGTACAAACATGTTCACACACATACACACACACACACACACACACAATTTCAGATTCAAAGAGGTTGTTGAACACCTTCTATTCATATGTGACTCATTATTCCTCTTAACTAAGAAATGTGCAGTCCTTGGAGTGACATTATAATCAAGTAACTAGTTATTATTATTATTATTATTATTATTATTATTATTATTATTATTATTATTATTATGAATGAAAAATTCCCAAGTGATTTCGGTTCGATTTTATCTCAAAATAATCTGTTATTTCCAAATCATTCGATCTGGGGCCTCTTTATGTGCTTCCTCGGAGTTGAGCGATATTTCCCCACTATTTCGGCCAATGAAATGAGTGTTTTTCCTCTGAATTGAGCGATAGTTTCATATTGTTTCGCCCTTTGGAATGAATTAAGAGGTTTCAGGCGCCAAGTTGCAGGATATGGTAATTAGCCATTAGTGGATATATATATATATATATATATATACCTACAGCAACAACAACAAATGCAGTTCACTGCAGGACTAAGGCCTCAGACATGACTTGAGTCGCATCTGGTGTTTGGCCAATTTTCATAGTAGAAAAGTTGTCTACTTTTTGAGGAGACTTTTGGTAGCTAATGTCTTTATGATGAACATAAGTCTTTCTATAGTTTATTTATGAAATATCTGGTTGGATGTTGTTACTGGTATTTATTTTTTAAATGACAAGGACACTCGAAAATCAAACCATTGTTTTCTACTCTTGGGTAGTGTCATAGCCTCTGTACCATGGTCTTCCACTGTCTTGGGTTAGAGTTCCCTTGCTTGAGGGTACACTCGGGCACACTATTCTATGTTTCTCTTCCTCTTGTTTTTTTTTAAAGTTTTTATTGTTTATATAGGAAATATTTATTTTGATGTTACTATCTTTAAAATATTTTATTTTTTCTTGTTTCCTTCGCTCACTGTGCTATTTTCCCTGTTGGGGCCCCTGGCCTTAGAGCAGCCTGCTTATTCAACTAGGGTTGTAGCTTAGCATATAATAATAATAATAATAATAATAATAATAATGATAATAATTTATTATGTCATTTCTTTATCTCCTTATTTCCTTTCCTCACTGGGCTATTATTCCCAGTTGGAGCCCTTGGGCTTATAGCATCTTGCTTTTCCACCTAGTGTTGTAGCTTGGCTAATAATAATAATAATAATGATAATAATAATAATAATAATAATATCGACATCAAATGCAGCCGTTTCTAGTCCACTGTAGGACAAAGACCTCAGACATGTCCTTATTCATATGTTGGGTTTGGCCAGTTTTTCATCACCCGCTGGCCAGTGCGGATTAGTGATTTTAAATAATTCAGGAATTACCTTCTATGGTATTCGTTACTGACAGAAGTTGGAATCTTTTTAATATTAAGATGAAGTCAAAGCCAATTGACGGGAAGTAAAGGAGGGAAATTTCGGTGTATGACGATTTTGAAATCGACAACATCTAATAATATAAAGCCAGAAGTAGTTGAAATGTTTTTAAGCTTAAACCTTTTATCATTCTATTTACGAACTTCAAATGCAGAATAAACGAACAATAATAACGAGGAATATTTAAATAAATGTAAGAAAAACTTTGCAAATCATTTAAACGGTGTGGGCTGGAGTACTGCAGGTTGCATGAGAACATAGGCCTAGTTAGTGGTGATTGAGTGAACAATAACTTATTTTGTTCCTGTCTATCTGTTCCGTTTAATATGACGGAAAAGTCAAATTGCAATATGTCATAGATAATAGTAATTGAAATTCGCGAAAATGTAAATTACACAACATTTTAGTGTGCATCCAGTTACCTGGAGTAAGCTGTTCTTGCCCTTACGATGCCAAACAGTAAGGGTCATTTCATTTTTTTTTCTACAATAGTATACGTCTTTTTAACCGAAGAATTTTCGTTCGATTTGATTTGGCGTCAGCTTCGTTTTTGAAACTTGGATTTAATGTCGTTAATTATAAATTTATTTGAGAATTTTATGCTTTATTTAAGCGTAGGCCTAAGTGACTTGATTTGCAGATGCATATTTCCTGCCTATAACCGTAAAAATTTTAAAATGATATAAATATGTAGAGTCGAAGTTAGAATTAAAGACATTCGAACACAAAATACGTCTACTTCGTGATTAGGTAAAACTAGGCCTACGCCATTGTTTCTTATGTACATTTACTTTATTTGAATATTTTGAGCATAATTATCAATACCCATTGTCTATGAGTATACATGAAACGTAATTAAGTGTGTGTACGTGCATGAGTATAGACACGAAAGTCTAAGCAGATCTCTCTCTCTCTCTCTCTCTCTCTCTCTCTCTCTCTAGGCTATTGTTTGTGGACGTATTTATCTTCTGAACATCTTCATTTTTGTAATTATGTTAGTAACTTCAACTATTATTTAGTATTTCTTAATAAATATGAACATATTTGGACAAGTTTTAGTCTAAAGGTTGTGAGTAATAAAGACTCAAAGATATTGCGGTTTCCGTTGCCTGTATACGATGGATTGAAAGCCGAAGGCCTATATTAGGTTCTGTTGACGGAAGAATTTTCATATAGAATTTTGAATCGTCTCTCCCAACGTCTCGTCCGGTTACACATAATATTGTGTGTTGTGACAACCAACTACTGTATAGACTACTCTCTCTCTCTCTCTCTCTCTCTCCTCTCTCTCTCTCTCTCTCTCTCTCTAAAAGCTAGGGTAGGGGAGGTATGGGGAACGAGAGGGGGAACGCGACAGAAGCTTCGAGAAAAGGAAGACAGGGGACAGTGCATGATATGTGCGTGTGGGCGGCCATGGCGGTTAGCTACACTCGACGGTTGTAGAGGGAGAGAGACGGGTGGTAATGAGACATGATCGAATAATTGAAAATGTAGAGGGTTGTAATACAGGAAGGGGGCGGGGAGTGCAGTGTAGGGAAAGATATAGAGACAATAATGGAATGTAACGAAAGGAGAAATTTGCGAAAGAAGACTTCACGAGAAGAAGTGAGAAAGGGTGTTATGCAATTAAGCGGTGTGAGAGAGGATATTTTTACGATGAAAGAAAGGAGTTTTTTTCCAGCTTAGGCACGAAAGAATCTGAAGGAAATTAGCAATTTAGATTGAGAGAAAGGATACTTGACACTTCCCTGACTAATTGGGTTTGCACTAGGAAGGATAGTGCTCCGTGTGGGATAGGATAGGGAAATGGATAGGCAGGGATAAGGAAGTTCTGTAGAGCGTGCTTGTGTAAGGGAATAGGTAGGGAATGGAAGGGTGAGGTATGTGTGCTGTGAGGGACAGGAAGGATAGGCTATCCTTACTGGATAGAGAAGGATAGGTTTTGCCGTGTCGATTGTGAACGTGATAGGTTACATCAGGGAGATAATAATAATAATAATGATAATAATAGTAATAATAATAATTATTATTATTATTATTATTATTATTATTATTTGCTAAGCTAAAACCCTAGTTGGAAAAGCATGATGCTATCAGCCCAGAGGCCCAAACAGGGAAAATAGCCCAGTGAGGAAAGGAAACAAGGAAAAATAAGATATTATAAGAACAGTACCATTAAAATGAATATTTCCTGTATAAACTATAATAACTAACAAAACAAGAGGAAGAGAGATTAGATAGAATAGTGTGCCCGATTGTACCCTCAAGCAGGAGATTGGTTGTTTCAGACAGATAATAATGTGAAAGAGATGTATTATATAAGGAAATTATGCTAATTGGAAATAACATTTTCCTGCTAATTAAAGTAATAAGTTTGTGTGGATATCGGGCAGTGAAATGAGGAGATCCCTTTGGATATGCAAAATCTTGAGTTAGAGTGAATAATTGAATGGACAATTTGACTAAAGAATGTGTAGGAGAGAAGAAAGGGAGGCTTTATGTGGATAAGGGGAATGGATATAAGATAAAGAAGAGATAGGGAGAGGGTAGCAGGTTAGGAACAGTAGCACTCGAGCAGAGTGCAAAGGGTAAAAGTTAGTGAAAACTTGGCTAATTGCTAATGCCTGAGATTCGCACTTAAGCCTATGGCACTGCCGTCTGTATTGAGACGGCAATGCCTATGTTAGTGTAAATGTGAATAACAATTTTGCCCATAGAATTATTCCCAGGGTAAAGTTGTAGACTGTGTAGGAGAATAAAGGAAAGTTTTTAATATATTAGAAAAGAGCATAATAGATGAATTTGAAGTGTATTAACTTTATGGTTTATCTGTGTAGGCTACAGCTGTAATACAGTGTCTTTGTCTCTATATTTGAATTGTCTCTTTATGTAACCTATTATGTTTTGTGCTTTCTTTGCAGCTTTTATGCTCTGTTTGGTGAACTTCAAATCCTTGCTGATGATAATACAGAGAGAGAGAGAGAGAGAGAGAGAGAGAGAGAGAGAGAGAGTGTAGGAGGCCCACGAGAGATGATATATATAGTATATCTATCAATTTCTATGATTTTGTCCAACACGCCACCTAGTTCTTACACCCTTCTCCAAACTCTATACTGAGAGAGAGAGAGAGAGAGAGAGAGAGAGAGAGAGAGAGAGAGAGCACCTGAATAATTTTGATATCTGTATATTCATGCGTCATCTGTTTAGACTTAGGGAATGTAATAATTGATAGTTGGATATCTCTCTCTCTCTCTCTCTCTCTCTCTCTCTCTCTCTCAACACATTCGACTGATGAAATTCTTAGCAAAAGCTTACATTTGATGAATGGATACAAATTTACCAAAATTGTTGGCCTACACTTACTATTATTATTAGCTAAGCTATAACCCTAGTTGGAATAGCAGGATGCTATAAGCCCAAGGGCTCCAACAGGGAAAATTACTCCTGTGAGGAAAGGAGATAATGAAATAGATAAATGATATGAGAAATAACGAAAAATTAAAAAGTGACATCAAAACGTCTTTTAATTATAAACTATAAAAAGACTTAGGTCAGTCTGTTCAACATAAAAACATATTTAAATTCCTGTCATGAAGGGCAGAGGCAAGGGACAGTGACATTGCTCTATCATGCAGAACAATGCCCTACATACTGACCATATTACATCTGATCAGCGCCCAAGCCCCCTTTCCACCCAAGCTAGGACCAAAGAGGGCCAGGCAATGGATACTGATGACTCAGCAGATAGACCTACAGGCTCCCCTAAACCCACTATCCCTAGCTCACAAGGATGGCAAGGTTGCAGTGACCAAAGGAACTGACAATTTTGATCGGGACTCGAACCCCAGTCCAGCAGAACACAGAACACCAGAAGGAGCGTTTCTAATAGGTGACTGCAACCCTTATTCAGCAAATTGACGTGAATGAATTTCTGTTTTAGATATAGTCATTATTTCCTTCAAACTAAGATCATGACCAGCAAGTGGTTTGGCGTCTAGGTAGTATGTTGGCCAGGCCACTCACTGTCCATCCGTTGAGATACCACCGCTAGTGAGTTATGGGGTCCTTTGTCTGGCCAGACAGTACTACATTGGATCCCTCTCAGGTTGCGGCTCATTTTCCCTTTGCCTACACATTCACCGAATAGTCTGGCCTATTCTATACACATTTTCCTTTGTCCTCATACACCTGACAACACTGAAATTACCAAACAATTCTTCTTCACCCAAGGGGTTAACTACTGCACTGTAATTGTTCCTCTTGGTAAGGGTAGAAGAGAGACTTTAGCTAGGGAAAGCAGCTCTTCTAGGAGAAGGACACTACAAAATCAAACCATTTTTCTCTAGTCTTGGGTAGTGCCATAACCTCTGTACCATGGTCTTGCAATATTTTATCTAATTTCTCTTCCTCTTGTTATTTTGAAGGTTTTATAGTTTATACAGTATATGAAAGAATTATTTCAATGTTATTATTCTTTTCCTTTATTTCATTTCCTCACTTGGATATTTTTCTTGTTGGAGCCCTTGGGCTTATAGCATCCTACGGATGTAGCTTAGAGGAGTAGTAGAGGAGAGGGTATTCTCCCAACTCGAGTGCCCCCTTGCTTATTTCCGTTATATTGACGACACTTTCGTCAAAGCTACTTCCACCCAAGCCATCGAGAACCTAAGGAGGACCTTTGAGGACAACAGCGTCCTCCACTTCACCCTTGAAAACAGCGTCGACAACAGCCTCCCGTTCCTGGATGTCTTGATTTCTTCCACCAACGAGGGATTCCAGACCACCGTCTACACTAAGCCCACAAATCTCAGCATGTGTTTAAATGGCGAAAGTGAATGTCCTGCCCGCTACAGGGCCTCGACCATCAAAGCCTTTGTACGTAGGGCCTTGTCACACTGCTCGTCATGGATTGACACCCACAAGGAGCTAGAAAGGGCCGCACAGGTCCTCATCAACAACGGCTACAGCAACAAGCAAGTCCAGCGTGAAGTGAGGACAGCTATAGACAAGTAGTATGGGTCCTCTGCGGTGGAAGGGTCTGACAGCGCCAGCCAGGGGTCCAACAGCGCCAGCCAGGGGCCCGACAGCACTAGAGATAGGTCCGACAACCCCACCAACGGATCTAGAGACATCAAGCTTTACTACAAAGGCCTCATGCACGCAGAATACCAGCGGGATGAGAAGGCCATTAAAGACATCATCACTAACAACGTGTCACCCACTGATGAGACCACGAAAATGAAACTCATCATATATTACCAGACTGAAAAAACCCGCAGCTTGATCATGAGAAACAATCCAGCGCCCCCTGAAAATGATCCTCTGAAGGAGACAAATGTAGTCTACTCTTACCAATGCCCACTCCGAGGATGCCCCGGCAAATACATAGGTATGACTACTATGAAACTTTCGAAGAGGATTTCGTGCCATGTCCAGCAAGGTGCTATAAGAAATCATGCTCTACAGCGACATAACACCCAAATTAGCTGGGCAGACATCGTCGCCAATACCAAAATTATCGGTAGCGCCCCTGACAGCAGTCGCCTACAAATATTGGAAGCTCTGTTAATCCAGAACAAGAAACCAGCGTTGAATACGACCCAAAAGGTGTTCCTCCTACCATCCTATCGACGTACCAAAGCTAGAAACCAAGAACAAGACCCCCAGAACGATGACAACCCCGATCCTGACACCCCCACAAATGGAAAAATCGTCTGGCCGAATGCCGATTTTGGCGGCGAACATGGTCCGGAATTCCAGTCTGCTGAGCGTAGGAATGGGCTGCCTGACTTTGATCCCGTCTCGGCGCGCGTCTCAGCCAATCAGGGAGCTCGGATCTCTCTCAGCCCAGTCCACTGAGCGAGAGAGGAGACTGCCTGACTTTACGGCTGGCTCGGTGCGCGTCTTGACCAATCAGGATTCAGAATTCCTTCCTGCCTCTCAGCCTAGGAGGCAGAGCCAAGCTCGTCGTACATCTTCCACCCGAGCTTATAACCTCCGATCGACCAATCAAAATTCGAGGCCCCTCTCTATGAACCAGAGCCGGGATATATAAGGACCCAGATCCAGCCAGAGCCTATACGGGCCAACCAAGGGAAAGGCCCGTGCCAACAACAAGTGTTGGCTTTAATACCCCAAGAAGAAGAAAGAAGAAGCCAGAGCCTCACTTCTCGCCTGAAGACGGAGCAAGCAGTTCCGAAACGCGTCACACGCCACTCTTGAGTTTACCTGTTGTAATTTTCGAGTATTACTTGTACCTGTATTAATTACATCCAGCTTTAACCTGTATTGTATCCTTCACCCACCTGATGACCTTCGCCACCTTGCTAGCTGAATGTAGCAACCCTGAAAAGAGAATTGTCCATAGAATCGAGAAATTGGACAAGAAATTGAAATCTGCCGATGCAGCCATAGTATTCAACTCCACCTGTTTGAAGGAGGGTCTGCTACCAAGAAATAATAATAATAATAATAATAATAATAATACCCACAAGGTCTTGGTGGCTAAGTCACAAGGTTTACGGAACATGACTTGTGCCGGGGAACACTTTAGTAATGAAATAACATACCAGGGTTATAAATTTAAAGTTTGTTTGGATGGAGAGAGAGAGAGAGAGAGAGAGAGAGAGAGAGAGAGAGAGAGGAATATGGCATGCAAATATGTATTGAAAAATTAAATAAGAAAAGTCAAAATCGATTATTGCATAATGAGACTCTTCTACATTTACGCTGGAAAAGTAATTTTAAAGGCTCCGCTCTCGCTTCAGTCATGATAGAAAAAATCAGTCTGTACGATAGCAGGCTAATGTTCACAGCCTAAATACATTTCCCAGTATCACTAAATAATATTCCTATAGAACTATGGATTTTCCTTATCTTTATAATTTTGCCGAAACACTGATCAGACCGAAGGAGTGAACACCCCAGACCGAACCGAGACTGGAGCGAGTGTGAATCAACCCTAAGCATTCAAAATATCATTTTCTAGGGTTCAAATCATAATTATCATTATTACAAGCTAAGCCAAGCTACAACCCAAGTTGGAAAAGCAGGATGCTATAAGCCTAAGAACTCTCATATATTCTCATAGAGTCAATTTTCTTTGATCTATGTTTGAAACGTTCCTGTCGGCCAGTTTATATATATATATATATATATATATATATATATATATATATATATATATAACAAATGCAGTTGTTTCTAGTCCACTTCCGGACAAAGAGCACAGACATGCCCTTAATCATGTCTGGGAATTGGACATTTTCCTCACCACGCTGGCCACCGCAGATTGGTGATGGTGGGAGACTGAAGCCAGGCCTGATATTTCTATTCCTAAATCAGAATGAGATAAAATACATATCAGAACAGAATATCATTTTGGATCTAGAAAACAACTTTTTGTTGTATGGTAGAGAGAGAGAGAGAGAGAGAGAGAGAGAGAGAGAGAGAGAGCTGCAGAGAAAACCCCGTTATAGTGTCCACTAGCATTGGTGTGAACTAAACCCCGCTATAAATATGTTAACTCGTATCCTTTGAATATGAATTTGAAATATGTTTTCCTTCGTGGTCAGTGTTTATCTATACTATTATTATTATTATTATTATTATTATCAACTGTTGTCATTTGGGTTAAACTTATTTAAAAAACCTAATAATTGGTAGTTGAATCGGTAGAACTTCTAAAGTTCAAACTTGCAGCAAATCTTCTTATGTTGAACAGACTGACATAAACCTTTTCATAGTTTATATATGCAATATATGTTTTGAATTTGTTACTGTTTTTAAATTTTATTTAATTGTTCATTATTTCTCATATCGTTTATTTATTTCCGTATTTCCTTTCCTCACTGGACTATTTTTCCCTGTTGGATCCCTTAGGTACAGTACAGTATATTAGTCTTTGTTAGGCCGAGGAAAACTGAGGAAACACTAGGCGTATTGCAATATACATATATATATATAAATAATATATATATATATATATATATATATATTGATCATAAACTCACTAACACTTGTTTTCATAGCCTAGCTTTGGTTGATTGTAAGTTTATTTACACATTAAAGAAAATGTTATGTCTTAAGAGCTAAAGAACATCTTTTAACCATTTCCTGTTATGATTGATTTAACAATAGCAATAATAAAAATCATTATATAACCTTTTTTTTCCAAATTGTTATCATAAAACTTAGCGTATGGATGTATGTATGTATGCACGTATGTATTGAGAAGCCTTTTCAACTTAAGTTTCAAAATGTGTCATCTTGTACTAACGGTGGATCCTCCACCACCTAACTGATGTGTGTGTGTGTGTGTGTGTTTATATGGAAAATAAAATTATAATTTTCAATGGCAGTAAAGATAGAATATACTTTGCAGGACAAAGGCCTCAGACATGTCCTCATTCATATTTTGGGAGTGGCCAGTTTACATCACCACGCAGACAGGTGCAGATTAGTGATGGTGGGAGACTTTAGTCTGCTCGCTCACTGCAAACCAACCTGGTATAGGTGGCCAAGACTTAGTACAGCTTTGCTGATCATGGCGATACACAAACCCTTTTCATCACGCTAAGGTATCCCCGCTCAGATATATATATATATATATATATATATGTGTGTGTGTGTGTCATAAAACAGGAAGGAAGGAAACAGTTGCTGACTGGCTACCTAAAATTCTTCTCAAAATGTAAAGAAGAAAACTTTTCCATCCACCTTTAAAACATAAATAGAAATTTACAGGCTCAACATATCAAGTACAGATTGACCACTCAAATTGAAACGCCATCAACCGTCATCGGCTCAAGATACAACGCTGACACCCCCCCCCCCCCAACACCTCTACCACACCCGCACCGTTATGCAACTTCCCCACAACTTTTTCTCTATTGTTAAATCATATTTTTTCATATTTGCTTCTTTATATATATATATATATATATATAAATTATAATTATATACATATATATATATATATATATATGTAGTATATATATTATATATATACATTATATACATGTATATATATATATATATATATATACACACACATATATATATATATATAGAGAGAGAGAGAGAGAGAGAGAGAGAGAGAGTTGGAGGAGTAATTAGGCCATAGTATGTTGAAGAATGTTGGAGACTGAGTGAGTGAGTGAGTGTTGGAGAAAGATTGATATGGTGTGACAATAATAGATGTAGAATTGATTATAATGTTTCTTATAATGAAATCTTTCAAATGAAAAAATTTTGAGTTCTCAGCTGAGAGGACTATGACAGATAATATATGGTTCTGATCGAAACATTGTGAGAAAAACGTCTGGTTTAGTCAGTATTTCCCGTTGAGGTAAGACTTTTTCATTTAATTTCGTCTCCATCGGAGATTTATTACAGAATGCTCAGGAAGGTACAGTAGACCTACCGAGAAAGATGTCTAGCAATAATTAGTCAAATCTTTAGGAGACTTTAAGACAGAAGGCCCAGATACAGACAACCTTTTCCTCCTCCTCTTAGTGGTGTCCGTGAACAGCCCAGGACATGAGGAAGCAGGTGACAGAAACACACCATTGGGGAAGATGCAGAGGCAGACTTCGTTTGGCCTTTTCAGATATGAAGTTGGATGGCTTTAAACAAGCACGAAATCTTCTCTCTCTCTCTCTCTCTCTCTCTCTCTCTCTCTCTCTCTCTCATTACTAAGTATAAAACAAGTCTCCTTATAATAAAAATCAGTTGAAGAAGAGGAGACATCCCTTAGTCATAAAGGAGGATTTTCTAGCATGTAAGATGACTCCTCATTAACAACTGCCTGGAAATCTCCCGGACTGGGGTTCGAGACCCGCTGAAACTTTATAGTTTCATGTGGTGTCTGCAACCTCACCATCCTTGCAAGCTAAGGATGGGGTGTTTGAGGGAACCTTTAGGTCTACCTGCTGAGTCATCATTGACCATCCCCTGGCCTTCCCTGGTCCTAGCTTGGGTAAAGAAGGGACTTGGGCGCTGATCATATGTGTATAGGGTCAGTCTCTAGGGCATTGTCACTGTCTCCTGCCACTGCCATTCGTGAGTAACCTCTAAACACCGAGAGAAAAATCAGGTTTTTATATTTCTAGTATAGTATTTGGGTAAATATAGATAAAATCAGCTAATCTCTTAAGGAAAGTACAGCCCTACTCTCTCTCTCTCTCTCTCTCTCTCTCTCTCTCTCTCTCTCTCTCTCTCATATCCAGAGAACTTTGTTTAGACTTCCGTCCTTACCCAAGCACACACATTCATGCACATACACAATTATGTTTCATATTTACCTAAAGGCAAAGAATCAACGGATAATTGCATTTAAGAACAAAGGAATAGCAGACAAAGAGTTATCAAATGTGTGTGCAGAGAGAGAGAGAGAGAGAGAGAGAGAGAGAGAGAGAGAGAGAGAGAGAGAGAAAATTAAATCCCATATATACCCTAGTTTCTTGTTAGTCTCTCTTGTTGCCAAATGTAAATGGAAAGGCTAATGTGGTATGAGTCTTATTAAGGGAAAATGAAGGTGTTAGGAGGAGATTTGGCAACGATGCTCATCGCTCACTCGAATCATACGGTTTTTTTTTTTAATATAAATATATATATTTTGTTCAAAATGTGTCATTTCTATTATATCATTTGTATAATGTTTTTATTTATTATAAAATCCAAATTTTCAAATATATTCAAAATCATAGACTTATTAAAGTGTATAGAAGCTGAAACATCAACAATCCTTTGTTGATGGTATCAGCCTTGCATAAACACACGCACGCACACACATTTACTGTTGCAAGTTGCTCCTTGCAACGGACCGTGGGTGTTAGTTGCAAGTTTCAATGTCCTCCTTTGAAGTCTCTAACCCTTTCCCAAGACCCCTTTATTTCTCCCAGTGTGACCGTCCCATCCCCGCTTCTCCTCCTTCCCTTCCGTCTCTCTCTCCTATCCTATCCAACCCTGCCACTTCACTAGACTAACTGCAATAGAAATAATTATCGTTCCGGGTAATAATGCCCAGATTATTCAAATAAGAGAGGAAATTACATAGAAAACAATGGTGTAGGCCTAGTGTTACGTATCAAATCCATTCACTTTATCCGAATCGCGCAGTAGACGTATTTGGTGTTCGGTTGTCTTCAATTCTAACTTCGACTCTGCATAAGTAGTTATCATATAAAAAGATAGGCGGTTTCAAGAATAGAATAGCCATATTCGAATCAAGTAACTAAGAAATACACTAAAATAAAGCACAAGTTACTAAAATAAAGCTATAATTTACAGATTTAAATTTAAATTCTAAAAACAAAGCCGATGCCAACTTGAATCAAACGATTGAACTCGGAGGCGAAAAATCTTTTGAGTTGGTTTGTCGTGTGCTTCTTTGGTGTTTAATCTCTCTCTCTCTCTCTCTCTCTCTCTCTCTCTCTCTCTCTCTCATGATATATGTAGAAACCATAAAGACTGGAATATACTCCTATCCGGAGATTTTAACTTTCCTTTCGTGGATTGGAAAGAACGGATAGAAGAAAGTGGTTGTATGTATACATATAAAAAAGAGAGTAATAGTAGCGCAGAAGATAAGAGGCAATTTGAAAAGCTTCAAGATATGCTATTAGAACATAATATGCAACAAATAAACCACATTCCAACAAGAAAGGAAAATGTCCTAGATCTAGTATTTGTGAATGAGGTGAATTATGTTAAAGAAATAATAGTGTATAACACGGGAATTTCAGACCACAATGTCATAGAATTGATAGTTCATTCCAAAGCAAGTGATCACAGAATTAATAAAAGCACAAAACTTTGGGAAGGATATGGAAAATATAACTTTTACAGTAAGAATATAAAATGGTCAGAAATAAATGAAGAACTGAATAAAGAATGGAAAAATGTATTTATAAGTGATAATATACAGGTAAATACGGATATACTGTACAAAATACTGGAGAAAATTGTTGAAAAATATGTACCGAAAAAAAACAATAAACAAAAGACGTGCATACCAAGAGACAGAAGGATCTTATTTCAGAAAATTAAAAAGTGGAAGAAAAATCTTGCAAAAGAAAAAAATGTGTGGAAAATGAGGGAAATAAAATGTAAGATAGAAAATGCAGAACAAAAGATTATACAGTCGAAAGAAAATGAAAAAAGGGACTTAGAAGAAAGGACACTTCAAAATATAAAAAGAAACCCCAAAGTACTTTACTCCTATGCAAAAAAGATGAATAAAAGGAGAATAGAAATAGGCCCTCTAAGAATTGAAGGACGGCTAACGAATGAAAAAAAGGAAATATGCAAAATATTAGCAGAAAAATATAAGAGTGAGTTCACGCCAAGAATTGCGAATGAGAATAATGAAACAGAAATGAGAGAAGAAAATGTTGAATATCTAACGGATATAGATATTAATGAAGCAGATATTGTTACGGCTATAAACGAAATTAAAAATGGATCGGCAGCCGGACCAGATGGAGTTCCAGCGATTTTGTTAAAAAAAACTGCAAACACTATCGCGAAGCCACTTGCAATATTGCTAAGACAGAGTATAGATATGAGCGAGATATATGTTAAACATAAATTAGCTTATATAACCCCTATCTTCAAAAGTGGATCAAGACTAGAGGCAAGCAATTATAGACCTGTTAGTCTAACATCACATATTATGAAAGTGTATGAGAGGGTAATAAAAAAGAAAATAATGAACCATTTGGTCAAAAATAATTTGTTTAATATGGGTCAACACGGTTTCGTACCTGGAAAAAGTACACAGACCCAACTGATAGCTCACTATGAAAACATATACAATAATATGATAAATGAAAAAGACACAGATGTGATCTATCTAGATTTTGCAAAAGCCTTTGACAAGGTAGACCATAACATATTGGAGAAAAAAATGAGAAAGCATAATATTGTGGGAAAGATAGGAAAATGGGTAAAAGAATTCCTGCAAAACAGAAAACAGATAGTGGTTGCAAATGACGAGAAATCAGATGAAGCCCAGGTAATATCTGGTGTGCCCCAAGGTACGGTATTAGCTGCACTGCTATTTGTTATTATGATCTCAGACATAGACTGTGATGTTGAAAACTCCGTAGTGAGAAGTTTCGCCGATGACACAAGAATAAGTAGAGAAATTACTTGTGATGAAGATAGGAACTCACTACAAAGAGATCTAAACAAAATATATGAATGGGCGGAGATAAATAGGATGGTATTTAACTCCGATAAATTCGAATCAATAAATTATGGAAACAGAGAAGGAATGGTGTATGCATACAAGGGACCTAATAATGAGACAATCACAAACAAGGAAGCAATTAAAGACCTTGGTGTAATTTTAAATAGGAATATGTTATGCAACGACCAAATAGCAACACTGTTGGCTAAATGTAAAGCAAAAATGGGAATGTTATTCAGACACTTTAAAACAAGAAAAGCTGAACACATGATTATGCTTTACAAAACTTATGTGCGTAGTACACTCGAGTACTGCAAGGTGATATGGTACCCACACTACCAAAAGGATATTGCGCAAATAGAGAGTGTACAAAGGTCCTATACTGCTAGAATAGAAGAAGTTAAGGACCTTCATTACTGGGAAAGACTGCAATTTTTAAAACTATACAGTCTAGAAAGGAGAAGAGAACGATACATGATAATACAAGCATGGAAGCAAATAGAAGGAATTGCTGAAAACATCATGGAGCTTAAAGTATCAGAAAGAGCAAGCAGAGGTAGATTAATAGTGCCAAAAAGCATTCCAGGTAAACTGAGAAAGGCGCACAGGACATTAATCCACTACGCACCAGCATCGATAATGCAGCGACTATTTAATGTGCTGCCAGCTCATCTAAGAAACATATCAGGAGTGAGCGTAGATGCGTTTAAAAATCAGCTCGATAAATACCTAAGATGCATCCCAGACCATCCAAGACTGGAAGATGCAAAATACACCGGAAGATGCATTAGCAACTCTCTGGTGGATATACGAGGTGCCTCACACTGAGGGACCTGGGGGACCCAAACAAAAAATAAGGCAATAAGGCAATAAGGCTCTCTCTCTCTCTCTCTCTCTCTCTCTCTCTCTCTCTCTCTTTTATTATTAATCATAAAACAAGTCTCCTTTAGTAAAAATCCGTTAAAGAAGAAACGTTCCTTAATCATAATGGAGGAAATACTGTTAATAGGAAGAGGCTGGTTTACAAGCAGTTTATGGAGTCTTGGTGCGAGACTATGTAGTCCCTCCCCTAAAAGATTGATAAGAGAGATTTAGTGTCATGATGAATGAGGTGCAATGTACATGTTCCAAAGTAACTATCCTCACCAAGGGATAGAGGATAGGTATCTAGCCTCACCTCCTGACTCGTGCACACTCACAGAGGCCTTATTACTACCTAGTCTTTTGGCGCCTGTCCCTTACACATCACAACTTGGGAATGTCACGATTAAAAGCCTTTGAGGAAAGACATTTAATTCAACACCTCTATTACTCTTATTTACTGTCTGGCAATCTGCCGGACTGGGGTTCGAGACCCTATCAACCTTTATAGTTTTTTGTGGTGTCTGCAACCCCACCATCCTTGCGAGCTAAGGATCGGGTGTTTGAGGGAACCTATAGGTCTACATGCTGAGTCATGGGCCATTGCCTGGCCCTCCCTGGTCCTGGCTTGGGTGGAGAGGGGACTTGGGCGCTGATCATATGTGTAAAGGTCAGTCTGTAGGACATTGTCACTGACCTTTACCTGTGCCATTCATGAGCGACCTTTAAACGCTTAGAGGAAAATAAGGCTTTTATGATCCTGGCATCGTATTAGGCAGCTAAAATAGTAAAAGACACCCAAGCTCTCAAAGAGAGTATAGGCCTAGTCTCTCTCTCTCTCTCTCTCTCTCTCTCTCTCTCTCTCTTCTTAGACACAATTACATTTCATATATACCCATAAATATCGGATAATGCTATTCAAAAGCAAAGGAATTGCAGACAAAGTTATTAAATATGAGAGAGAGAGAGAGAGAGAGAGAGAGAGAGAGAGAGAGAGAGAGAGAGAGAATTAAATCCCATATATACCCTATAATGCTAAAGCGTAGTTTCTTGTTAGTCTCACTTGTTGCCAAATGTAAATGGAACGTCTTATGTAGTATCAGTGTTATTAAGGGAATTAAAGGTGTCAGGAGGAAATTTGGCAACGCTGCTCATCGCTCACTCGAATCATTCTGTTTTTTAATATAAATATTTCTATTTTGTTCACAATGTGTCATTTATTGTTATTTTTATTATATTTACCTTCTATATAATGTTCACATATATTATAAAATGCAAATTTTCAAATATATTCAAAATCATAGACCTATTAAAGTTTAGAAAAGCTGAAACATTAGGAATCCTCTGTTGAAGGTTTTACCCTTGAACAAACACACGCACGCACACTCACATTTATAATAGCAAGTTGCTACACACTAGTCCTTCCCGTACCCTATCAAGTCCCTCCCCTATCCTACACCGTATCCTACATTTTCCCTTCTCCTCTTTCCTACCCTGACCCTCGGGTAATTATGCTCAAAATATTCAGATAATGAAGGAAATGTACATAAAAAACCAATTACGTAGGCCTAGTTTTACTTAATCGGCAAGTAGACGTCTTTAGTGTTCGAATGTCTTTAATTCTAACTTCGACTCTGCATAATTATATCATGGTAAAAATTTTATTATATGGATATGCATCTGAAAATCAAGAAACTTAGGCCTACTCTTAAGTAAAGCACGAAATTCTCAAATAAAGTTATGATTAACGACACTAAATGCAAGATTCGTAAACGTAGCCGATGCCAAAGGAAATCGAACGAAAATTCTTCCGTTATGAAGACGTATTATTATTATTATTATTATCAAATGCTAAGCTACAACCCTAGTTGGAAAAGCAGGATGCTATAAGCCCAGGGAAAATAGCCCAGAGAGGAAAGGAAACAAGGAAAAATAAAATATTTTAAGAATAGTAACAACATTAAAATGAATATTTCCTATATAAACTTTAAAAACTATAACAAAACAAGAGGAAGAGAAACTAGATACAACAGTGTGCCCGAGTGTACCCTCAAGCAAAAGAACTCTAACCCAAGACAGTAGAATACCATGGTACAGAGGCCATGGCACTACCCAAGACTAGAGAACAATAGTTTGATTTTGGAGTGTCCTTCTCCTAGAAGAGCTGCTTACCATAGCTGAAGAGTCTCTTTTACCCTTACCAAGAGGAAAGTAGCCATGAACAATTAGAGTGCAGTAGTTAACCCCTTGAGAGAAGAAGAATAGTTTGGTAATCTCAGTGTTGTCAGGTGTGCGAGGACAGAGGAGAATCTGTTAAGAATAGGCCAGACTATTCGGTGTCTGTGTAGGCAAAAGGAAAGAACCGTAACCAGAGAGAAGGGTCCTAAGTAGTACTGTCTGGCCAGTCAAAGGACCCCATAACTCTCTAGAAGTAGTATCTCAACGGGCGGTTGGTGCCCTGGCTAACCTACGACCAGAAATGACCCTTACTCTCTGACATCGTAAGGGCAGAACAGCTTACTCCAGATAATTGGATACACACTAAAATGTTGTGTAGTTATTTACCTTTTTACTAATTTCATTTATTATTAACTATAAAATATTTCAGTTTTACTTTTCCGTCATATTAAATGGAACAGTGAGACTAGAGGAACAAAATAAGCATCATTGTTCAAACAAACAAGCGCCACTAGCTAGGCCTATGTTCTCATGCAACCTGCAGTAACACACTACACCGCTTAAATGTTTTCTTAGATTTTACTTTCATTAATTATTTGAATATTTTTCGTTATTATTGTTCGAAAATAAAAAATTTAATTGAAAGTTTTAAGCTTAAAACAAAGTTTTAACTACTGGTTTACTGTAGACTGTCATTCGTGTGATCTTGACCAAGTGATATGTATACGAGTTGCTATCTCTCTCTCTCTCTCTCTCTCTCTCCATTAACCCGTTTCCCTCACTCCATTCACCCATTACCCTCACCCCATTAACCCGTTTCCCTCACTCCATTCACCCATTACCCTCACCCCATTAACCCGTTTCCCTCACTCCATTCACCCATTACCCTCACCCCATTAACCCGTTTCCCTCACCCTATTCACCCATTACCCTCGACCTATTCCCCCATTACCCTCACCCCATTCATCTAGTACCATCACCCCATTAACCCATTTCCCTCACCCCATTCACCCACTACCCTCACCCAATTCACCCATTACCCTCACACCATTCACCTATTACCCTCACCCAATTCACCCATTTCCCTCACCCCATTCACCCATTACCTTATTCACCCGTTTCCTTCACTCCATTCACCCATTACCCTCACACTATTCACCTATTACCCTCACACTATTAACTCAGTACCCTCACCCAATTCACCCATTACCCTCACCCTATTCACCCATTACCCTCACCCCATTCCTCCATTACCCTCATCACATAAACCCATTTCCCTCACATCATTAACCCATTACCCTCACCCCATTCACCCACTATCCTCATCACATAAACCCATTTCCATCACCCTATTCACCCATCACCCTCACCCTATTTACCCATTACCCTCACCCCATTCATCTAATACCATCACCCCATTAACCCATTTCCCTCACCCCATTCACCCACTACCCTCACCCTCTTCACCCATTACCTTTACTCACTTCACCCGTTTCCCTCACCCCATTCAGCCATTACCTTATTCACCCGTTTCCGTCATCCCATTCAACCGTTTCCGTAACCCTATTCACCCATTACCCTCACCCCATTCACCCATTACCCTTGACCCATTAACCCATCACCCTCACCCCATTCACCCATTACTCTCACCCTATTCACCCATTACCCTCACCCAATTAACCCATTACCCTCATCACATAAACCCATTTCCCTCACCC
Organism: Palaemon carinicauda; assembly: GCF_036898095.1. Classification (NCBI taxonomy): domain Eukaryota; kingdom Metazoa; phylum Arthropoda; class Malacostraca; order Decapoda; family Palaemonidae; genus Palaemon; species Palaemon carinicauda. The sequence goes on from NW_027171040.1 coordinate 66,335, forward strand.
TATTCACCCATTACCCTCACCCAATTCACCCATTGCCCTCACCCCATTCACCCATTACCCTCATCACATAAACCCGTTTCCCTCACACCCATTACCCGCACCCTATTCACCCATTATCCTCCTACCATTAACCCATTACCCTCACCCTATTCACCCATTACCCTCACACCATTAACCCATTACCCTCACCCTATTCACCCATTACCCTCAACCCATTAACCCATTTCCCTCACCCCATTCACCCATTACCCTCACCCTATTCACCCATTACCCTTACCCATTACCTTCACCCAATTCACCTGTTTCCCTCACCCCATTCACCCATTACCTTATTCACCCATTACCCTCACCCCATTCACCCATTACCCTCACCCCATTCACCCATTACCCTCACCCCATCCACCCGTTACCCTCATCCCATTCACCCATTACCCTCACACCATTGACCCAGTACCCTCACCCAACTCACCCATTACCCTCACCCTATTCACCCATTACCCTCACCCCATTCCTCCATTACCCTCATCACATAAACCCATTTCCCTCACACCATTAACCCATTACCCTCACCCTATTCACCCACTATCCTCATCACATAGACCCACTTCTCTCACACCCATTTCCCTTACCCTATTCACCCATAACCCTCACCCCATTCATCTAATACCATCACCCCATTAACCCATTTCCCTCACCCTATTCACCCACTACCCTCACCCTCTTCACCCATTACCCTTACTCAATTCACCCGTTTCCCTCACCCCATTCAGCCATTACCTTATTCACCCATTTCCGTCACCCCATTCACCCGTTTCCGTAACCCCATTCACCCATTACTCTCAGCCTATTCACCCATTACCCTCACCCCATTCACCCATTACCCTCGACCCATTAACCCATCACCCTCACCCCATTCACCCATTGCCCTCACCCTATTCACCCATTACCCTCACCCAATTCACCCATTACCCTCATCACATAAACCCATTTCCCTCACACCCAATTCCCTCATCCTATTCACCCATTAACCCATTACCCTCACCCAATTCACCCATTGCCCTCACCCCATTCACCCATTACCCTCATCACATAACCCGTTTCCCTCACACCCATTACCCGCACCCTATTCACCCATTATCCTCCTACCATTAACCCATTACCCTCACCCTATTCACCCATTACCCTCACACCATTAACCCATTACCCTCACCCTATTCACCCATTACCTTCAACCCATTAACCCGTTTCCCTCACCCCATTCACCCATTACCCTCACCCTATTCACCCATTACCCTCACCCCATTCACCCATTACCCTCACCCCATTCACCCATTACCTTATTCACCCATTACCCTCACCCCATTCAACCATTACCCTCACACCATTAACCCAGTACCCTCACCCAATTCACCCATTACCCTCACCCTCTTCACCCATTACCCTCACCCCATTCCTCCATTACCCTCATCACATAAACCCATTTCCCTCACATCATTAACCCATTACCCTCACCCTATTCACCCATTACCCTCACCCCATTCACCCATTATCCTCATCACATAAACCCATTTCCCTCACCCTATTCACCCATCACCCTCATCCTATTTACCCATTACCCTCACCCCATTCATCTAATACCATCTCTCCATTAACCCATTTCCCTCACCCCATTCACCCACTACCCTCACCCTCTTCACCCATTACCCTTACTCAATTCACCCGTTTCCCTCACCCCATTCAGCCATTACCTTATTCACCCGTTTCCGTCACCATATTCACCCGTTTCCATAACCCCATTCACCCATTACTCTCAGCCTATTCACCCATTACCCTCACCCCATTCACCCATTACCCTCGACCCATTAACCCATCACCCTCACCCCATTCACCAATTACCCTCACCCTATTCACCCATTACCCTCACCCAATTCACCCATTACCCTCATCACATAACCCATTTCCCTCACCCTATTCACCCATTAACCCATCACCCTCACCCAATTCACCCATTGCTCTCACCCCATTCACCCATTACCCTCATCACATAAACCCATTTCCCTCACACCCATTACCCGCACCCTATTCACCCATAACCCTCCTACCATTAACCCATTACCCTCACCCTATTCACTCATTACCCTCACACCATTAACCCATTACCCTTACCCTATTCACCCATTACCCTCACCCTATTCACCCATTACCCTCAACCCATTAACCCGTTTCCCTCACCCCATTCACCCATTACCCTTAACCCATTAACCCGTTTCCCTCACCCCATTCACCCATTACCCTAACCCATTACCTTCACCCAATTCACCCGTTTCCCTCACCCCATTCGCCCATTACCCCATTCACCCGTTACCCTCACCCCATTCACCCGTTACCCTCACCCCATTCACCCATTACCTTATTCACTCATTACCCTCACCCCATTCACATGTTACCCTCACCCCATTCACCCATTACCCTCACACCATCCACCCGTTACCCTCACCCCATTCACCCATTACCCTCACCCCATTCACTCATTACCCTCACCCTCATAAAAGGTTTGCAATTCTACATAAATCATGTTTCAAGTCGGTCCCCATAACATTCAACGTTTGTGGAGAAGCAGCAGAATTCATGTATTAACAAAACAAGTAAAATGATGTAATCAAACCGCCAAATGTTTTTAATTATTGGTGATGTTGTCAATCCCCAAATCTCTCTCTCTCTCTCTCTCTCTCTCTCTCTCTCTCTCTCTCTCTCTCTCTCTCTCTCTCTGCCACAAAGTTTTCATAACACTTGTGAACTCAAGTAGCCTGAACAGCGCCCAAGAGGTTGGATAGAACGAATGACGAATGTGAAATATAAGAGGATATTATTATTATTATTATTATTATTATTAAGCTACGACCCTGCTTGGAAAAGAAGGATGCTATAAGCCCAAGGGCTTCAGCTGGGAAAATAGCCCAGTGAGGAAAGGAAATAAGGAAACAGAATAATATACCCTCAAGCAAGAAAAATAACCCAAGATCATGAATCTTGGATTTAGTATCGTTAATCATAACATTATTTGATAATTTCTTGCTTTATTTGAGTGTAGGCCTAAGTGACTTGATTTGCAGATGCATATTTCTTGCCTATGATCGTAAAACGTTTACAATGATGACTACTTGTGCAAAGTCGAAGTTGGAATTAATGACATTCGAACACAAAATACGTCTACTTCGAGATCATGTAAAACTAGGCCTACACCATTGTTACTTATCTACATTTCCTCTATTATTTGATTATTTTGAGCATAATTATCTGAGGGCCAGGGTAGGAGAGAGGAGGGGAGAACGGGGTAGGTACGGTGTAGGATAGGGGAAGGACTTGGTAGGATACGGGAAGGACAAGTGTGAAGCATCTAAGGTCTGTTACAAGGAGCAACGTATGCATGCGCTTGTGCAAGGCTGTTACCTTCAACAGGATTCCTAATGTTTCACCTTTTCTAGACCTTAACAGGTCTATAGGCATAATTCTAAATATATTCTTAAGAAGTTGCCTTTTATAATAAAAGAGAAAATAATATATGTAGATAATATAACGAAAATAGTAATTAATGACACATTATGTACAATATAAAAATATTTATATTTAAAAAAAACCGAATGATTCCAGTAAGCAATGAGCAGCGTTGTCAAATTTCCTCCTGATACCTTTATTTCCCTTAATAACACTGATACTGAGGTAGATGTTCCATTTACATTTGGCAACAAGTGAGACTAATAAGAAACTACGCTTTAGCATTACAGGGAATATATGGAATAGAATTCTCTCTCTCTCTCTCTCTCTCTCTCTCTGGAGAGAGAGAGAGAGAGAGAGAGAGAGAGAGAGAGAGAGAGAGAGAGATTTATTCGTACTCACTAAAGTTTAGTGACTAAACCAAAGTCCATCTAGTTAACTTCTCTGCTTCCACCATGGCTGGTTTACACACACGGACATGAGGTAGCTTCCCCCATCGGCCTCCCCTCTAAATCAGAAGTATTACTAATAATGAAATAGTCTTCAACAAAACGTCTCAGTAAGGGTTTGATTTCAATCTCCAATCGTCTGTGTCTACAAAACGAAATAAAAGGATAAGTTCGAAACACAACGAAACTTCCCCTTTGAATTTAATGTTTTCCTGATAGTTTCGTTCTAAGATTTATTCGATTGATCACGAAGCTCCTGAGATGATATTTCTAGAATAATTTCAGTCAGAGAGAGAGAGAGAGAGAGAGAGAGAGAGAGAGAGAGAGAGAGAGCACATTCGAACGAAACGTCATAAGTACTCTATTCTCCAAGTCCTAATGTTCGATTTGGCTTATCAACATCGGCTTCGTTTTCAAAATTTGGATTTTAAGTTGTAAATCATAACTTTATATTTGAAGTGTCATTTTGCTGTAGGCCTAAGTGACTTGATTTGCAGATGCCTATTCCATGCCTAAAACCGTAAAGCCTTTCCAATGATAACTACGTATGCGAAGTCGAAGTTAGAATTACAGTCATTCGAACACTAGATACATCTCCTTCGCGATTAGGATAAAGTGAATGAATTTGATACGTAAAACTAGGCCTACGCCATTGTTTTCTATGTAGGATTTCTTTAGCATTTGAATAATTTTTGCATAATTACCTGAGAAGATAATTATTTTTCTTTTATTTAGTCTAGTGAAATGGAATAGGACTAACATCTACGGTCCGTTGCAAGGAGCATCTTGGTCTGGTTAATGTGCGTGCGTGCGTTTGTTATGGTAAATGTGCGTGCGTGCGTTTGTTATGGTAAATGTGCGTGCGTGCGTTTGTTTGGGCAAAAATAATACCTTGAACAAATGAGATTTCTAGACGATAATAAGTGTATAATTAAAAAATATATATATTTGAAAATTTGCGTTTCATAATAAAGATGAAAATTATATAAATAATATAATGAAAATAACAATAAATGACACATGATGAACAAAATAGAAAAAAAAAAGAAAAAGAAAACAATAGAGAAAACCTACTTGGAAAACAATGGCGTAGGTCTACCTT
>NW_027171040.1:83880-108880 GCF_036898095.1 Palaemon carinicauda
TAGTCTACCTGGTTCCAATACTCTTACAGAGAGTGTTCTTCCTGATGAACAACTGCTGGACATCAAAAAAAAAAAAAAGCCAGTTACAAGTATCTACGCTGAAGTCTGCACTAATAGTGAAATGTAACTTTCACTTGAATTTCGGTGAATTTAAGGAATATTTTGAAACTGCCCATCACTCCTAAAGAAACTCAAATCAAGCGAAAACTACACCAAGGAATGATATAAGATTTTGTTCCCTCTTTTTATGTAATATGTAAAAATTACTTAAGAATTGAAGAATAATTTTCTGTTTAAAATGTAAGCAATAATTTTTGAATAAAAACACTATAATTGAAAGGAGTTCTAAATTATCATAGTTTGTTATTGAATGTACTTAGTTAAGATAAAATAAATCTAATAATGTACTAAAGAATTGTGTATTTTTTTCCTCTCTCTGTGTGACTATCTTTACAATTTTACCTCAGAGAATAAATAAAAAAAATATTTATAATGTCAATAGTAATATCTGAATAAAAACACAGTAAATGGAAGACCTTTTATCAGAGCCTGTTTTTGAAAACATTTATATAATAAACTTCTACATTTATGCCATGATGACTCAATGAGTGCAAATGCACATGAGCTACTTAAATTTTACTTGTCCCCCTTTGGCTGTTCAAATAAATGGTCACCCTAGGTATTGTAGAAAGGCAACAGAAATAATCACCCTTACTGTCTGACAGCGTAAGGGCGAGAAGAGTTTGCTCCAGTGTTATTATACAATATGAAATACTGTGTACTCATTAACCCTTATTAGGGAATCTTGTTTATTATCGTATTAGATTATCTATTTCAAATTGAATTTTCCGTCATATTAAATGGAACAGAAATAAGGTTCACTAATAGGCCTATAATTCCATGCAATCAGCGGTAACTGAACCGTTCAAATAAGTTTTTTCAATATTTATCTAAACATTCTTGTATGAACTCTCTCTCTCTCTCTCTCTCTCTCTCTCTCTCTCTCTCTCTCTCTCTCTCTCTCTCTCTCTCTTGTAGACGTTTTTATTTTCTGGATATCTTTTTTTTATCATTTATAGTATTTAAGGATATTTTAATGAAACTTCGCTCAACTGACACTATTTTGAAAATACCACCTTCGTTTGTGATTGGCAAAAAATGACGAATGAATTTGAAAAGGCCAAATTACAAATGCATAAAAAATTGTCAGATTCGATTAATTAAATTATGTCACATAGGCCTACTTTATTTGTAGAATCTATAAGATGAATAATTTTGAACAAAAAAGAAATCAACAGAGTTTGGTAAAACCGTTAAAATTTAAGGGGGGAGAGAGAGAGAGAGAGAGAGAGAGGAGAGAGAGAGAGAGAGAGAGAGAGAGAGAGAGAGAGAGAGAGAATCGTTGTCGAGTCACCACATTGAGTTGCTGACTTTTGCTGTATCGAGTCCTGCTGACGTCTGTTTTCTGACCTGCTGACTGAGGAGTGTCGTAGATCTCTCTCTCTCTCTCTCTCTCTCTCTCTCGTTGCCTCACCCCAGAACCTGAATTGTTGTTGCTGCTGTTGCTGTTTTGGTGTTTGTTATTCATGATATTGACAGTACTGTTGTTGTTCTGTGTTGCTGTTCTTGATGTATTTGGTGATTGTTGTTTAAGATATTGTTGCTACTGTTGTTGTTCTTGATGTTGTTGCTAAAGTTGTTTTGTGTTGTTCTTGGTACTGTTGTTGTATTAGTGTGTGTTGTTCTTGATGTTGTTGTCCTTGGTGTTGATGCCGTGTTGTTTTTATTGTGTTTGTTGTTCTTGATGTTGTTTTTGGTATTTGATTTATTGATGTTACTACTGTTGCTGTTCTCTATGTTGTTGCTACTGTTGTTGTTCTGTGTTGTTGTTGCTACTGTTGTTGTTCTGTGTTATTGTTCTTAATGCTGTTGCTACTGTTGTTCTCTATGTTGTTGTACTGTTGTTGTTCTATGTTGTTTTTTATGTTGTTGTTCTGTGTTGCTGTTCTGTGTTGTTCATTCTGTTGTTGCTACTGTTGTTGTTCTGTGTTGTTGTTCTTCATGTTATTATGTGTTATTGTTCTTTATGATGCTGCTACTGTTGTTGTTCTGTGTTGTTCTTTATGTTGTTGCTACTGTTGTTGTTCTGTGTTGTTGTTCTTTATGTTGTTTCTACTGTTGTTGATCTGTGTTGTTGTTCTTTACGGTGTTGCTACTGTTGTTGTTGTGTTGTTGTTCTTTATGTTTCTGCTACTATTGTTGTTCTGTGTTGTTGTTCTTTATGTTGTTGCTACTGTTGTTGTTCTGTGTTGTTGTTCTTTAAGTTGTTGCTACTATTGTTGTTCTGTGTTGTTGTTCTTTGTTGTTACTACTGTTGTTGTTCTGTGTTGTTGTTGCTACTGTTGTTGTTGTGTTGTTGTTCTTTATGTTTCTGCTACTGTTGTTGTTCTGTGTTGTTGTTCTTTATGTTGTTGCTACTGTTGTTGTTCTGTGTTGTTGTTCTTTAAGTTGTTGCTACTATTGTTGTTCTGTGTTGTTGTTCTTTATGTTGTTACTACTGTTGTTGTTCTGTGTTGTTGTTGCTACTGTTGTTGTTGTGTTGTTGTTCTTTATGTTTCTGCTACTGTTGTTGTTCTGTGTTGTTGTTCTTTATGTTGTTGCTACTGTTGTTGTTCTGTGTTGTTGTTCTTTATGTTGTTACTACTGTTGTTGTTCTGTGTTGTTGTTCTTTATGGTACTGCTACTATTGTTGTTTTGTGTTGTTGTTCTTTATGCTGTTGCTACTGTTGTTGTTCTGTATTTTTATTGTTCCGTGTTGTTGTTTTTTATGTTGTTGTTTTTTATGTTGCTGCTACTGTTGTTGTTCTTTATGTTACTGCTACTATTGTTGTTCTGTTTTGTTGTTCTTTATGCTGTTGCTACTGTTGTTGTTCTGTGTTTTTATTGTTCCATGTTGTTGTTGCTACTGTTGTTGTAACTGTTGTTGTTCCTGGAATTATTGCTCTTAATGTTGTCGTTGTTTCCATCGGTGTTGTTTTCTATGTTGTTCCTTCTAATGCTGTTTTTCTTGGTGTGAATAAAACCTACACTGTTGTTTTTCTTGATATCTTAATTCCTGTTGTTTCGGTATTATTTGTCTTTGGAATGTTGTTTCTAATGTTGTTGTTCTTAATGATATTTTCCTTTGAATTATAAAACTAGTGATGATGAAATTAAGATTAAGATTTCTCGTCTGTAATTCAAGGCAGTTGGGTTCGAACGTTCAAAGGGTTTTGACTTCATCTTCATATATAATATTTGTTTATCACAAATACAACACAATTTAAGGTTTTTAATGCTTAAATAAAATTATGGAGTTCTTTTGATGAATTCAATGATAGTTATACCACAAATGATATATGTGGTTTTACTTATGTTACATCGAAGTCAAAATCGAGGACATACGAACGCAAATAGAACAATATTGTTGATACACTTGGTGTCAAATCGTAACTCGAACGAATGCTCGAAGTGATTTGACTTCGTCTTCATTTTTTAAATTTATATGAAACAATTGTAAAGTAAAGTGAGTCTAGTAATTCCTAAGGATTAGAAATAAGGTGTTTCAGTTGAGTTTAAGCATATATGTACCGAGAAAAATTGGTATGATAAATACTTGTCCAAATGAAGTCAAACTGGAACACATACGAACGCAAATACTTAAGAAATGGTTGCAACAACGTGTCCCTCCCTCCCCCTCACCCCTTATTTTAAGGCTGAGATCATCTAAAACAAACGAACGAGACTTGTCAAATCATAAATTGAGTTCCTAAATGGAGTTTATTATGTTTTATTATAAACTAAATGATAAACTTTTAGGTCTTAAGTGACATTAATAATTGATTTCTTTGCTAAAATGTGTTTTTATCTTTAAGTAAATGTAAAGCGGGTGATACAGCAGAAGAATATGCTCAAGCCTAATTGTTTCTTGTAGTGTCTGCAACCTCACCATCCATGTGAGGTAAGGATATGGTGTCTGGTGGAGCCTGTCGGTTTACCTGCTGACTCATCAGCAGCCATTGCCTGGTCTTCCCTGGGCCATTGATCATATCCCTAATCACAGAGCCCCAACACATACCCACCCTGCCCATAACCACACACTACCCAATTCTACATTACCTCCACCCACTTTACCCCTACCCAAGGCCATAGACCCATTTCCACCCTAGACGAACCCCCAACCCTCCCCCAGCCCATCCCCACCCTAGACTAACCCCTAATCCTCCCCCAGCCCAACCCATTCCCACCCTACCCTCCCCCAGCCCAACCCATTCCCACTCTACCCTAACACCCAACCCATATCCACCCTACCCTAACCCCCAACCCTCTCCCAGACCAACCCAATCCCACCCTAGCTCTCATCCCTCCCCCAGCCCAATCCCAGCCCCCAACCCATTCCCACCAACCCCTCAACCCTCCCCAAGCCCAACCCCCAACCCATTCCCACCCAACCCTCCCCCACCCTGTCTCATCCCTCCCCCAGCCCCCAAAGCCCCTACCCCCTCCTCCCCTCCTCCCCAGTCCCCTTTCCCTTCCCTTTGTTACCCCACCCTCCCTTCCCCCTCTACTGAGTGCCAACTGGTTGGCTCCTCCTATTTATACCATCCACCCATTTCGAATCAACCAATCACAGACCTCCATTTCAATTCAGCCAATCACAGCTCGTCCTCATCGAAACTTGTTGCCAAATGTATAATAATCTTAGACACAGAACGAGGGATGAGGTTGCCACACCTACATGTCTCATCTGGCCTTGGCTGCGACCAACTACAGTTTACTAACTGTCAGATACATAATTATTTTCTCAGGTCAAGAGAAATCTTACAAATTTCTGTTAATTTTGTTCAAATATCGAGAGAAAATTTACATGAAAACAATGGCGTAGGTCTAGTTTTACAAATGAAATTCTTAATTTGCAATATTTGCGAAATAAATAATTCTTGTGTTCGAATGTCTTTAATTCTAACTTCGACGTCGCATAAGTAGTTATCAATTTGAGCTTTTCAGGCTTATTATAAACACTTATAGGCCTACACTTAAAGCCTAAATTCCTTTATATAAAGCTATGATTGATAGAATTTCTCATCGTAACAGTCATTAGAGATAATAAAAACGAAGTCTCCGTCAAGACAAATCGAACATGTCCGAGAGGAGAAATCTTGTGACGGTTCGTTCGTATGTTGCTTCTTTGGTGTCAATATTTTTCTTTCCTTGTTGTACTTAAAAATACAAATTACTCTGTAATTATTTATTTATTTATTCATTTTGTTTATTATTATCTGTAATATATTTCAAATTGACTAAATCTGATAAAGGATCTGACCTTAGTTCAATGTTACTCGTGTGTGTGTGTGTGTGTGTGTGTGTGTGTGTGTGTGTGTGAGAGCTTAGAAATATACATAAAGTGGAAGATAGAAATTAAAGAAGAAGAATGAATAAATATGACTACTAACTACTGCATCTGTGATATTTATTTTCAGAACCAGAATAAATACGTTAAAACTCAACATTATAAATAGACACAAACGGGAAGTCTAAATAAACTAATTTTTGTGAAAATAAGAAGACTTAAGCATTTTATTTTAAACCTTACAGGGAAGACCTAAAGCAAATAATATGATAATTTTTATGTACTGAAAGAAATATGGAATAGAAGTAAATATTTAGACATGATTTTGAGTAAAAGCAAAATAATATAATAGAAAGACAAACTAAATCGCTAGATTTTTAGAGGCGCCGTTGTAAAGTAGGTCCTGCTTTTAGAGAAATTGTCCCAAAATAGGGAAATTTCTAGTGAATCTGGGGAAAAAATTGTGAAAGTCAAATTTTCCTGGTTTGCTGTTGTGAGTTATATTCCAATGTTTTTGGTTGAAAAATATATCTTATGAGAAAGAATATGTTATATAATGTACTTTGTGAAGATGATGAACTATAGGTAGCACTTGAAATAGCTCGTGTTGAAGACGTACTATTGAGAAATTACCTCATATTTTGAGGAATTTTGAGGGTATTCTAGGGATTTCCTGTGCGCAAGCTATTGCTAATCCTATGTAAACAAGACAAATTTACGTACGCAAACTTTTCATGCCTAAAGATTTTTTTTAATCGTGTTTTTTTTGTGTATATAAAGTAAGTATCGTTGTGTTAATCATAAGTTTTATACATTTAATATTAGGGGAACCTATTTATGTAGGTGGTACACTTAGAATTGTTATGGAAATTATAAAAACAAAGAATGTTGACAGTTGAATGTCTTATGTGGGTTATCTGCACTGAAATCTTTCTACCCGGAGATAGCTACCCGAGGATAGCGTTATGTTCGGCTATCAGTAAATAACTTTCTCGATTAGTAAGGCCAGGTCATAATATTATTATTATTATTATTATTACTATCCAAGCTACAACCCTAATTGGAAAAGCAAGATGCTATAAGCCCAGGGGCTCCAATAGGGAAAAATAGCCCAGTGAGGAAAGGAAATAAGGAAATAAATAACTGAAGAGAACAAATTAACAATAAATCATTCTAAAAAAAGTAATGTCAAAAGAGATATATCATATATAAACTATTAACAACGTCAACAACAAATATGTCATATATAAACTATAAAAAGACTCATGTCCGCCTGGTCAACAAAAAAGCATTTGCTCCAACTTTGAACTTTTGAAGTTCTACTGATTCAACAACCCGATTAGGAAGATCATTCCACAACTTGGTAACAGCTGGAATAAAACTTCTAGAGTACTGCGTAGTATTGAGTCTTATGATGGAGAAGGCCTGGCTATTAGAATGAACTGCCTGCCTAGTATTACGAACAGGATAAAATTGTCCAGGGAGATCTGAATGTAAAGGATGGTCAAAGTTATGAAAAATCTTATGCAGCATGCATAATGAACTAATTGATCGACGGTGCCAGAGATTAATATCTAGATCAGGAATAAGAAATTTAATAGACCGTAAGTTTCTGTCCAACAAATTAAGATGAGAATCAGCAGCTGAAGACCAGACAGGAGAACAATACTCAAAACAAGGTAGAATAAAAGAATTAAAACACTTCTTCAGAATAGATTGATCACCGAATATCTTGAAAGACTTTCTCAATAAGCCAATTTTTTGTGCAATTGAAGAAGACACAGACCTTATATGTTTCTCAAAAGTAAATTTGCTGTCAAGAATCACGCCTAAAATTTTGAAAGAGTCATACAAATTTAAAGAAACATTATCAATACTGAGATCCGGAAGTTGAGGAGCCACCGTCCTTGACCTACTTACAATCATACTTTGTTTTAGTATAGTGTCTCGATAGGATCCTAGTAGGGAAATAAGGAAAAAAACGACTTAAGTAATGAACAATTAAAATAAAATATTAACATTAAAACAGAATAGAGGAAAATTTCCCTGTTTTAGGAAAATGAGAAGAAAACTTCGAAATCAACAGAGAAAGTTTACTCGGTTTCGCATTCATGTAAAGCACGATACTTAAATGGGAGAAGCTACAAAATTTCTAACAAATAGTAGAAAAGTTGGTTCTATTAATGAGGGTACTAATACTCTGGTGTATATAAAGCCCTAACCACTGATAGTCATAATGTGGCCAGTTGGAGGAAAATTAACGTTTTTGGGAAATTTTGAGTCCAAGAGGGTAAAAAGGGAAAAATAATACTAAAATCAATTGGGAAATTTTATTCGAAGGTTTCATATTTAAGAAAAGCAGGATATATGTAAAATTAAATTGGGAAGACACAAAATCTATAACAAATAGCAAAAAGATTGTTTCTGTTAATGAGGGCACGAATTCTGAACAGATGGTAGTGGGAGTAGATCGACAGTTTAACTATTATGTTGTTGCAGATTAACTATTATCCCTCCCGGCAAACAAAGGATTAACGAAGCTTTTAATCCGACCCAAAGAATTCCTATTAGACAATAAATAAGCTTGAAAACAACAGAATCGGTTTTCATGTTGGATAATTTTACTATTTATTTGGAATTTTCTCAACAAATAATTAAAATTATGTTATCGGCATGCATTCAACACATTATGTACGTCTGTTTTTCATAACTTTATATATATTTTCTAAAATATCCATCCTCGCTCATCATCAAATATTATTTTTCTTCCTTCACACTAACGAAAAAAAAAATTGGTTTTCAAAGAAATAGGAAGTTTTTCTTTTAGTAAATTCGTAACCTTTTCTTCACAAATATTTGATTTGTATCTAGATTTCTATTATGCTATAGGCCCACTGTATTCCTATTGTTGAATGTACCTCAAGTTCAGGAGATAGCCATGAACCCATTTTGAAAGACCAAAACAGGGATATTTAGTCTCGCCCATCTTGCAACACTGTCACTATGCCTTTTCATTCAGTCTTGTTAATGGTTAAGGGAAATATTGTTTGCACAAAGATTACTCATCTTAAAATCGAATCAAAATACTAATACACCTATCAGTGTATCAGTCACAAATGTTGATAAATGAACTGTGGGCTTAAATGACTGCACAGATATTGAAAAATAAAAAAATAAATCTCATTCCTAGATTTGCTTACTATGTGGAATAAAAAAGAATGAAAGCAAATTAAAAACAATAAGAATGAAATTTTGGCAGCATGTTGCATCCGGAAGCAGGCCTGGTGGTTGGGCGATAAATTTTGTCAATTTTCAAGTTTTTGCCTTTTTTAATAATAATAATAATAATAATAATAATAATAATAATAATAATTATTATTATTATTATTATTATTATTTGCTAAGCTACAGCCCTAGTTAGAAAAGCAGGATAAGTTATAAGCCCAAGGGCTCCAACACGGAAAGCAACCCAGTGAGGATAGGAAAAAAGAATAAATAGAATATTTTAAGAACAGTAACAACATTAAAATAAATATTTCCTATATAAACTATAAAAACTTTAACAAAACAAGATGAAGAGAACTCTAACCCAAGACAGTAGAAGACCATGGTACAGAGGTTAAGGCACTACCCAAGACTAGAGAACAATAGTTGGATTTTCTTGGTCACAGGTGAAATAAAACTTCTAGAACAATGTGTAGTTTTGAGCAGATTGAGGGGTAAAAATGGGTAATTTTCACTTTTTTGACCTTTCTTGACCTGAATATATATCTGGTTGCCAGACATAGAAAAAATTTTTGCGACACATTGAGTTGTTATAGAATTTGAGCCCCATACATAGTATAATCAGAATCATGAATAATATTGTATCTAACCCATTTCAGAATTCTGCAGATTGAGGGGTAAAAATGGGTAAATTTAACTTTTTTACTTTTCTCGACTGAAATACATGTCTGGTTGCCAGACATAGAAACAATTTTTGCGTCACATTGAGTTGGTATACAATTTGATCCCCATACATAGTATAATCAAAATCATGAATAATATTGTATCTAACCCATTTAAAAATTCTGTGATAAAGGGGTAAAAACGGGTAATTTTCACTTTTCTGACTTTTCTCGACTGAAATACATATCAGGTTGCCAGACATAGAAACAATTTTTGCGTCACATTCAGTTGGTATAGAATTTGAGCCCCATACATAATATAATCAGAATCATGAATAATATTGTATCTAACCCATTTCAAAATTCTGTGATAGAGGGGTAAAAACGGGTAATTTTCACTTTTCTGACTTTTCTCGACTGAAATACATATCAGGTTGCCAGACATAGAAACAATTTTTGCGTCACATTCAGTTGGTATAGAATTTGATCCCCATACATAGTATAATCAGAATCATGAATAATATTGTATCTAACCCATTTCAGAAATCTGCGATAGAGGGGTAAAAATGGGTAATTTTCACTTTTTTTTACTTTTCTCGACTGAAATACATATCTGGTTGCCAGACATAGAAACAATTTTTGCGTCACATTGAGTTGGTATACAATTTGAGCCCCATACATAGTATAATCAGAATCATGAATAATATTGTATCTAACCCATTTCAGAATTCTGCGATAGAGGGGTAAAAATGGGTAATTTTCACTTTTCTGACTTTTCTCGACTGAAATACATATCGGGTTGCCAGACATAGAAACAATTTTTGCGTCACATTAAGTTGGTATAGAATTTGATCCCCATACATAGTATAATCAAAATCATGAATAATATTGTATCTAACCCATTTCAGAATTCTGCGATAGAGGGGTAAAAATGGGTAATTTTCACTTTTTTTACTTTTCTCGACTGAAATACATATCTGGTTGCCAGACATAGAAACAATTTTTGCGTCACATTGAGTTGGTATAGAATTTGATCCCCATACATAGTATAATCAAAATCATGAATAATATTGTATCTAACCCATTTCAGAATTCTGCGATAGAGGGGTAAAAATGGGTCATTTTCACTTTTTTGACTTTTCTCGACTGAAATACATATCTGGTTGCCAGATATAGAAACAATTTTTGCGTCACATTGAGTTGGTATACAATTTGATCCCCATACATAGTATAATCAAAATCATGAATAATATTGTATCTAACCCATTTCAGAAATCTGCGATAGAGGGGTAAAAACGGGTAATTTTCACTTTTTTTACTTTTCTCGACTGAAATACATATCTGGTTGCCAGACATAGAAACAATTTTTGCGTCACATTGAGTTGGTATAGAATTTGATCCCCATACATGGTATAATCAGAATCATGAATAATATTGTATCTAACCCATTTCAAAATTCTGCGATAGAGGGGTAAAAATGGGTAATTTTCACTTTTCTGACTTTTCTCGACTGAAATACATATCTGGTTGCCAGACACAGAAACAATTTTTGCGTCACATTGAGTTGGTATAGAATTTGATCCCCATACATAGTATAATCAGAATCATGAATAATATTGTATCTAACCCATTTCAGAAATCTGCGATAGAGGGGTAAAAATGGGTAATTTTCACGTCTTTTACTTTTCTCGACTGAAATACATATCTGGTTGCCAGACATAGAAACAATTTTTGCGTCACATTCAGTTGGTATAGAATTTGATCCCCATACATAGTATAATCAAAATCATGAATAATATTGTATCTAACCCATTTCAGAATTCTGCGATAGAGGGGTTAAAATGGGTAATTTTCACTTTTTTTACTTTTCTCGACTGAAATACATATCTGGTTGCCAGACATAGAAACAATTTTTGCGTCACATTGAGTTGGTATAGAATTTGATCCCCATACATGGTATAATCAGAATCATGAATAATATTGTATCTAACCCATTTCAGAATTCTGCGATAGAGGGGTAAAAATGGGTAATTTTCACTTTTTTGACATTTCTCGACTGAAATACATATCTGGTTGCCAGACATAGAAACAATTTTTGCGACACATTGAGTTGGTATAGAATTTGATCCCCATACATAGTATAATCAGAATCATAAATAATATTGTATATACCCCATTTCATAGTTCTTCAGATTGAGGGGTAAAAACGGGTAATTTTCACTTGTTTCGTAACTGAAATACAAACCACGCTATTTACATAAGGTAATTACTTCGGCATAGGTGAATGACGAGCCATTAGAATTTTAACGAGGGTTTACTACCCCACCGCTAGTTAGCAGGGGGAAGGGAAGGGTAGCTTGCTACTCCCCCCCCCCCTTACACACACTAGTGAGTGCTTCACTCTGCTTTTGGCTCGGGCGAAGATCAGACGTGTCTGTTCTCACCCTCTCTTGACTGCCATTACAGTAATCTGTTTTGCTTTCTCTTTTTCTACAGTGTGTGTATGAAGTTGGCCTCTATCAATTAATAATGCCTACGTGTCCTGGATTACCTGGCCGCCCTTGTGGGACCTTTATGTCGGCGGTCAACACTGATCCCCACACCTTGTGTCCTCATTGTAGGGGCCAACGGTGTGATAGTGGTAATGTATGTGGTGAGTGTAGGGAGTGGTCTACATCCCAGTGGGAGAGGTTTGCCCGGCGCTGGAAGAAAAAGTCCAAAAGGGATATTTCTCCTTCAAAGGATTCTTTGAAAAGAGAAAATTCCAAGGCTTCTTCTTCAGTAGCCCATTCCTCCTCCGAAGTTCCCACTCGATCGGTCTCTTCCGAGAGGCCGTCGAGTGGTAGCGTATACCATAGTTCTGTTGACCGATCCCGGGGTGCGGGAGAGGTAGTTGCCTCCCATAGCGAGGCAGCTGCCCCTCCTCCCCAGGAGGAAGATATTGATTTCTCTGTGAATAACAATGATTTGTTACAGCTTTGGGCTCCTTTGGGGCTTTAGGATTCGCCCTCCAAGGAAGCCCTGTTTGACATGATCAAAATGGGAGCAGCTGTTAAGCAATCGCCGACGATAGCAGACATAGATCCTCTGTCTATCATGGACGTTGTTGTAGCGGAGGCCTCCGGTGTGTCTGATCAAACTCCTGCTCCTGTTGTTGTTGAGGTAGCTGAAGGCTTAGCTTCCCCCTCTGAACATCCTTCGAAGGGGGAACTTAGTCCTACGGTTTCTCCTGCTAGTGATTTTCCCCCATCGGGGGAGTTTACTTACAAAGACTCCTCTGCGGAGGCCTTACGATGGTCAGCTTGCTGTTCCCACGACCCCTAGAGGGCGTATAAGGCGGAAGGTTCATCCTCCCCTTCGCCGTAGAGGCCTTCCTTCTCCTCACAAGGGAGTTAGGAGGCGCCTCTTCAGCTCGTCATCCCCGCAGTCCTCTGCGGAGGAGACTCACCGTTCACCGTTCCTGCCAGCTACCACCGTAGACCTCTCCGGAGATCGTTCGCGATCCCCTTCGGAGGAAGGTCGTCTTTCGGGATCCTTTGACCTCTCTCCCTCCAGACATGCTGACCTACCGTCACCCTTCAAGGATGCTGACGCACATTACGCGCCTTCGAAACCTGTCATTGCGCAGGCACCGATCCCTTCGGGTCACAAGGGACTTGAGCGCAAAACTGCGCCTCAATCCCTTAAGCGCCAGGTTTACCCTGTGCACCATCACGCTGCTGCTGTTCCCGACTTAGCGCCACAGTGCTCACCTGCGCGCGTGCGCGCACCTGTTCCTGTTCTGCGCCAGGGTTCCCCTGCGCACCAGCGCCTACCAGCAGTTCCAGATATAGTGCGCTAGCACTCACCTGCCCACACGCGCTCACTGGTTCCTGTTTCATCACGCGCAATCCAAGAGGCACCTAGGTTAGTGCACAGGCGCTCACAGGTACCTCTAGACCCTCAGCGCTCTTCTGGAGTTAAGCGCGAAGCGCGCCCTTGCACAGTTGTTCCTGATACAGCGCACAAGCGCTGACCAACGCGCCAGCGTGCTTCTACAATCCAGCGTGCAGTCCAGGAGGTTCCTAAGTTAGCGCACGGGCGCCCACAGGTACCCCTGGACTCTCCATCCAGACTGCGCAATCCTGTACGCGCGTTGCCCGCGATGCGCTCAACTCAACAGCGCACACCTGTGTGCCCGAAAACTGTTGCGCGCCCTGCGCACCCATCGCAGCAGAGCACACCTGTGCGCCCTCACCCTGATGAGTGCCATGCGCGGCCACGATCTCCTGCGCGCCCACGATCTCTTCAGGGGAAGATGCCTGCTCAACCTGCGCAGCGCTCACCTGCACCCCAATGCTCAAACTCACCCTCGCGCTACCACGAGGCTGCGCAATCGCGCTACCACGAGGCTGCGCAATCGCGCCCTCGTCCAGTGCTCCATCAACCTCGCGTGCGCGCGAAATTCCTGCTGCTCACGATCCTTCCGCGCGCCACCCAGGCCAGGGCTCATCGCGCGACCACCAGCGCAATTTGCGCCCCAATCGCCAGCGCGATCACCGCAAGCGCAGAACAGCGCGCTCGCCGGAGGAGGGGAGGTTTCCGGACAGGTCTAAGGACTCTTTCGTTTCAGCTTCGTTTCAGGCGAACCCTCGTTTGTCGACTCCTCCAAGGGATTGAACGATCCCCTTCCCTCCAGAGGGAGTGTCTGACAGAGCGACTGTCAGCCAGCAGCCCTGGTTTGGGACCATAGTCAGAGCTCTTAAGCAGGCTATGAAGCCTGTGTTCACTGATCTAGGTCACAAATCAGTGGCGGCTTCCTCTCCCCTGAAGAGGAAGAGAGGAGTCCCCTCCGTGGTGACTTCTCCTAGGGATAAACTGTTTCCTCACAAATCCTTGCGCAAGGTTCCTTCCCCCCCCCCAAACTTTCTCTCCCTCCCCTGCAGATGAGGATTTCCCATCCTCAGGGGAGTCGGACGAGCCGGTCCGTTCCCCCATCGCATCAATGGGGGAAACTCCACCTCTTCCTAACTCCCTTGTGAGGAGAAGGAAGGCCTCTACGACGAAGGGGTGGACGAGCCTTCCTGCCTTATACGCCCTATAGGGGTCGTGAGATCAGCAAGCTGACCATCGTAAGGCCTCCGCAGAGGAGTCTCTGTAAGTGAACTCCCCCGAGGGGGAGAATCACTAGCAGGAGAAACCGTAGGACTAAGTTCCCCCTTCGAAGGATGTTCAGAGGGGGAAGCTAAGCCTTCAGCTACCTCAGCAACAACAGGAGCAGGAGTTTGATAAGACACACCGGAGGCCTCCGCTACAACAACGTCCATGATAGACAGAGGATCTATGTCTGCTATCGTCGGCGATTGCTTAACAGCTGCTCCCATTTTGATCATGTCAAACAGGGCTTCCCTGGAGGGCGAACCCTGAAGCCCTAAGGAAGCCCAAAGCTGTAACAAATCATTGTTATTCACAGAGAAATCAATATCCTCCTCCTAGGGAGGAGGGGCAGCTACCTCGCTATGGGAGGCAACTACCTCTCCCGCACCCTGGGATCGATCAACAGAACTACGGTCTACGCTACCACTCGCCGGCCTCTCAGAAGAGACCGATCGAGTGGGAGCTTCGGAGGAGGAATGGGCTACGGAAGAAGCCTTGGAATTTTCTCTCTTCAAAGAAGCCTTTGAAGGAGAACTATCCCTTTTGGACTTTTTCTTCCGGTGCCGGGCAAACCTCTCCCACTGGGAGGTAGACCACTCCCTACACTCACCGCATACATTACCACTATCACACCGTTGGCCCCTACAATGAGGAAACAAGGTGTGGGGATCAGTGTTGACCGCCGATATAAAGGTCCCACAAGGGCGGCCAGGTAATCCAGGACACGTAGACATTATTAATTGATAGAGGCAAACTTCATACACACTCTGTAGGAAATGAGAAAGCAAAACAGATTAATGGCAGTCAAGAGAGGGTGAGAGGAGACACATCTGATATTCACCCGAGCCAAAAGCAGAGTGAAGCACTCACTAGTGTGTGTAAGGGGAGGGGGGGTAGCACGCTACCCTTCCCTACCCCCTGCTAACTAGCGGTGGGGTAGTAAACCCTCGTTAAAATTCTAATGGCTTGTCATTCGGCTACGCTGGCGTAATTAGCCTATGTAAGTAGCGTGGTTTGTATTTCAGTTACGGAACAAATGAAAATTACCAGTTTTTACCCCTTAATCTGAAGAACTCTGAAATGGGGTATATACAATATTATTCATGATTCTGATTATACTATGTATGGGGCTCAAATTCTATACCAACTCAATGTGACGCAAAAATTGTTTCTATGTCTGGCAACCAGATATGTATTTCAGTCGAGAAAAGTAAAAAAAGTGAAAATTACCCATTTTTACCCATCTATCACAGAATTTTGAAATGGGTTAGATACAATATTATTCATGATTTTGATTATACTATGTATGGGGATCAAATTCTATACCAACTCAATGTGACGCAAAAATTGTTTCTATGTCTGGCAACCAGATATGTATTTCAGTCGAGAAAAGTAAAAAAAGTGAAAATTACCCATTTTTACCCCTCTATCGCAGAATTCGGAAATGGGTTAGATACAATATTATTCATGATTTTGATTATACTATGTATGGGGCTCAAATTCTATACCAACTCAATGTGACGCAAAAATTGTTTTTATGTCTGGCAACCAGATATGTATTTCAGTCGAGAAAAGTAAAAAAAGTGAAAATGACCCGTTTTTACCCATCTATCGCAGAATTTTGAAATGGGTTAGATACAATATTATTCATGATTCTGATTATACTATGTATGCGGCTCAAATTCTATACCAACTCAATGTGACGCAAAAATTGTTTTTATGTCTGGCAACCAGATATGTATTTCAGTCGAGAAAAGTAAAAAAAGTGAAATTTACGCCATTTTTACCCCTCTATCGCAGATTTCTGAAATGGGTTAGATACAATATTATTCATGATTCTGATTATACTATGTATGGGGATCAAATTCTATACCAACTCAATGTGACGCAAAAATTGTTTCTGTGTCTGGCAACCAGATATGTATTTCAGTCGAGAAAAGTCAAAAAAGTGAAAATTACCCATTTTTACCCCTCTATCACAGAATTTTGAAATGGGTTAGATACAATATTATTCATGATTCTGATTATACTATGTATGGGGCTCAAATTCTATACCAACTCGATGTGACGCAAAAATTGCTTCTATGTCTGGTAACCAGATATGTATTTCAGTCGAAAAAAGTAAAAAAAGTGAAAATTACCCATTTTTACCCCTCTATCGCAGAATTCTGAAATGGGTTAGATACAATATTATTCATGATTTTGATTATACTATGTATTTGGCTCAAATTCTATACCAACTCAATGTGACGCAAAAATTGTTTTTATGTCTGGCAACCAGATATGTATTTCAGTCGAGAAAAGTAAAAAAAGTGAAATTTACGCCATTTTTACCCCTCTATCGCAGATTTCTGAAATGGGTTAGATACAATATTATTCATGATTCTGATTATACTATGTATGGGGATCAAATTCTATACCAACTCAATGTGACGCAAAAATTGTTTCTGTGTCTGGCAACCAGATATGTATTTCAGTCGAGAAAAGTCAAAAAAGTGAAAATTACCCATTTTTACCCCTCTATCACAGAATTTTGAAATGGGTTAGATACAATATTATTCATGATTCTGATTATACTATGTATGGGGCTCAAATTCTATACCAACTCGATGTGACGCAAAAATTGCTTCTATGTCTGGTAACCAGATATGTATTTCAGTCGAAAAAAGTCAAAAAAGTGAAAATTACCCATTTTTACCCCTCTATCGCAGAATTCTGAAATGGGTTAGATACAATATTATTCATGATTTTGATTATACTATGTATGGGGATCAAATTCTATACCAACTCAATGTGACGCAAAAATTGTTTCTATGTCTGGCAACCAGATATGTATTTCAGTCGAGAATAGTCAAAAAAGTGAAAATTACCCGTTTTTACCCCTCTATCACAGAATTTTGAAATGGGTTAGATACAATATTATTCATGATTCTGATTATATTATGTATGGGGCTCAAATTCTATACCAACTGAATGTGACGCAAAAATTGTTTCTATGTCTGGCAACCAGATATGTATTTCAGTCGAGAAAAGTCAGAAAAGTGAAAATTACCCGTTTTTACCCCTCTATCACAGAATTTTGAAATGGGTTAGATACAATATTATTCATGATTTTGATTATACTATGTATGGGGATCAAAATCTATACCAACTCAATGTGACGCAAAAATTGTTTCTATGTCTGGCAACCAGATATGTATTTCAGTCGAGAAAAGTAAAAAAAGTGAAAATTACCCATTTTTACCCCTCTATCGCAGAATTCTGAAATGGGTTAGATACAATATTATTCATGATTTTGATTATACTATGTATGGGGATCAAATTGTATGCCAACTCAATGTGACGCAAAAATTGTTTCTATGTCTGGCAACCAGATATGTATTTCAGTCGAGAAAAGTAAAAAAAGTTAAATTTACGCCACTTTTACCCCTCTATCGCAGATTTCTGAAATGGGTTAGATACAATATTATTCATGATTTTGATTATACTATGTATGGGGATCAAATTCTATACCAACTCAATATGACGCAAAAATTGTTTCTGTGTCTGGCAACCAGATATGTATTTCAGTCGAGAAAAGTCAAAAAAGTGAAAATTACCCGTTTTTACCCCTCTATCACAGAATTTTGAAATGGGTTAGATACAATATTATTCATGATTCTGATTATACCATGTATGGGGATCAAATTCTATACCAACTCAATGTGACGCAAAAATTGTTTCTATGTCTGGCAACCAGATATGTATTTCAGTCGAGAAAAGTCAAAAAAGTGAAAATTACCCATTTTTACCCCTCTATCGCAGAATTCTGAAATGGGTTAGATACAATATTATTCATGATTTTGATTATACTATGTATGGGGATCAAATTGTATACCAACTCAATGTGACGCAAAAATTGTTTCTACGTCTGGCAACCAGATATGTATTTCAGTCGAGAAAAGTAAAAAAAGTGAAATTTACGCCACTTTTACCCCTCTATCGCAGATTTCTGAAATGGGTTAGATACAATATTATTCATGATTTTGATTATACTATGTATGGGGATCAAATTCTATACCAACTCAATGTGACGCAAAAATTGTTTCTGTGTCTGGCAACCAGATATGTATTTCAGTCGAGAAAAGTCAAAAAAGTGAAAATTACCCGTTTATACCCCTCTATCACAGAATTTTGAAATGGGTTAGATACAATATTATTCATGATTCTGATTATACCATGTATGGGGATCAAATTCTATACCAACTCAATGTGACGCAAAAATTGTTTCTATGTCTGGCAACCAGATATGTATTTCAGTCGAGAAAAGTCAAAAAAGTGAAAATTACCCATTTTTACCCCTCTATCGCAGAATTCTGAAATGGGTTAGATACAATATTATTCATGATTTTGATTATACTATGTATGGGGATCAAATTCTATACCAACTCAATGTGACGCAAAAATTGTTTCTATGTCTGGCAACCAGATATGTATTTCAGTCGAGAAAAGTAAAAAACGTGAAAATTACCCATTTTTACCCCTCTATCGCAGAATTCTGAAATGGGTTAGATACAATATTATTCATGATTTTGATTATACTATGTATGGGGATCAAATTCTATACCAACTCAATGTGACGCAAAAATTGTTTCTATGTTTGGCAACCAGATATGTATTTCAGTTGAGAAAAGTAAAAAACGTGAAAATTACCCATTTTTACCCCTGTATCGCAGAATTCTGAAATGGGTTAGATACAATATTATTCATGATTTTGATTATACTATGTATGGGGATCAAATTCTAAACCAACTCAATGTGACGCAAAAATTGTTTCTATGTCTGGCAACCAGATATGTATTTCAGTCGAGAAAAGTCAAAAACGTGAAAATTACCCATTTCTGGGCTCGAACCTGTGCCGCCCAGTGAATAAGCTCCATTTAGCACTTATTCTTAGGTAATTTACTGCTAAATATACCAGAGAAAAAATGTAAAGGAGTGCTAGGTTAACTAGCTCGCTCACCTATTGGTGTCGGTATAAAATTGGGCGTATAATCCAGAGGTCCCGCACTATTTAGATTCATCCACGACAAAGACCCCAATAGAGGAGAGCCGTTCAACCTCACTCGGCACCACCAACTCTGCATCCGCTCAGAACTCAACTCCTTTTAGCACGCCTGTGTTGTAACCCGCTTTTTTGTTGTGCTCTCGTATTTCGCTATTTTCCACTGGATTATGGCTTCTTCATCGGTTTCCCAGGAGACACCGTCTAAGTTAAGTACCAAGCTATGTTTTGCTGTGTTTTGAGCAATCTAGATCGTTTAATATTTAAATTATAGGAGTTTATTCTCTTCGTTCATATCGATCTTGCTTGATTCCGCTTACAGTTGGTACTCCTGTTTTGAGAGCTTTTAGTTTCACTCGCGGTGTTACTATGTGTATTATTTTTATTATTAATTAAATGTTATTTGTTATTGTGGATATTCATTATTTAGCGTTTAGAACCCTCGGGGTTCATTTTTAGGGCCGGTATCAGTTACGTATTGTTATGGCTTGCCGACCTTCGTTACTAGGCGGCAATTTTATTTTATAAGTCATCAGGTGTGTCCTTTGTGATTTATTTATTATGTTGCATGCCTTGCCCTAAATTTTTTATGTGTATATTTATATAAGTTTTCAACGCTATTACTATTATAATGAATATTTGTGCTATTACTCCGTTTGATCTGTCTGGTTGGGGATCGTCAGTTGGTAGCCCTGCTGCTCCGTATCACGTGATCCTCCCCCAAGCTCCCCCTCTCGCTAGGTGGGCGGCTAGGCTTCTCTCCCCCCTCCCCTAGGGGACCGTTGCCTTCCCTCCTTTTAGAGGGGGTAGTTCAGTGTGTATGGTCTTTGTCCTTCGGGTGTCCCGGCGGGTTCGTCTCTGTCTAGACGGGTTGGCCACCGGTCAACAGAGTTGGATCCCGGTGCACCCTGTTTTATATTCACTTATCACACTTTTATCATGTTATACGAAACCCTCCGGGTTCGGTTGGCGGTTCTTATCTACAGTTCCGCCCCCCTATTAATTTATAACAGTTCCTATGATTATATATGATTATATATGACAGATTACTATCTCGGAGTTCCTATATGAATTGGTTTATGGATATACTTTTATTTCCCGGCCCGGGGCTTAACCTCGCTCCGGGAAATCAGACACTATGTGTCTTAATCCTTTGTTGCATTTTATACTCCCGGCTCGACCGGAATGGATAGCTATACTCTAGTCTTAAGTTAGACTTATGTTTAGGCCCGGGTCCTCCAGACCCGCCCCTACTTAAGAGAATTACAGTTTCTCATATACTATTCTTTTTATAGATGGTGCATTGTCAGACGACGGCCTGTGCGGCTGTTCTGCATCAGCCTTGTGGGCATACCGTATGTCGGTCTCACGCCCTCTGCGGGGTTCAGCTGGAGGATATCGTGGTCTGGCACCCTGATAACTGCATGGTCTGTTTTGACCTCATCACCACCCTTGGATCTGACTCGGTGAGTCCTGTTGGCTATGTTGCCTTCTTATTTATCTTACCTTTTTTGGTATAAATACACTATTTAGTAAGATTTCTATGGTCTTGAAGGACCACTGGGAGTCTGCCTTTTTATAATTCCCACTATTATTTCAGGCATCCCCGGAGCAAAAGTCTGCGGCTCGGGCCACACTGAAAGTGTGGGTTGGTGGTTTTGCCCGGAACGTGAAATCCAAGCAGCCTTACGTCCTATCCGAAGACTATTGTGCCATGGTCTATCCTAACGCCAAGTCTTCAGCCGCTGTGGCTAGGCATGTTGCAGCTCCCATCATTGCCCACATTGATGCCACCATAACGTGGTTTATTGATCAAGATCAAGATCCGTCGGATGCCCCCGGAGATCTGGAAGACAATGTTGCTTCCATGAACCTGGACGTCGAACCCATGTTATTGGATGATCCGGACGCAGGTAGGGTGGTAAGTGAGGCAGGTGTTACCGGCGCTGAGATTCCTATCCTCAGCCCCGCTCTTTCTTCTTCTTCTGATCGTTCTTCCTTTCATGGTTTTTCTGGGGACCGTGATTCGTCTCAACGATCACACCCGGTTCCCCCCAAGGATAAGTCTACATCTAGAACCTTACCTAAAGCTCGTAAGCCTCACAAGGCTTCCCATAGTTCTAAGCTGAATACAAACCCGTCATCTAAGGCTTCCGGCTCCTCCTCTAAGTCTCACGACCCGGGAGTACAATCCGCCACTCCTGCTCCTAGCCCGGGCCTTTCCGAATCAGCCATGCTTCGCATTGTGTCGGAGATGCAAGCTAAGTTGGTGTCGGAAATGCAGGCCAAGATGGACACGATGTTCTCTAACATCGGTCAGAGACTTGGGGCATTAGAGCAAGGTGCTCCGGAGCGAGTCCAAAGCTCTCTCATCCCGGATGCCTCTAAGCTCCCGCCGTTTACCAAGAATAATCCTTGGCGCATGGCTCTTCATTCTCCGTTCTCAGACGGAATGTTAACTTTGGAAGGTCTTGGCACTCGTCCTCTAGAGGACTTTGAATTCTTTCCTCCTGGTCTGGCATTTCCATTTCATGGTTATGCCAGGCTTACCGAGGAAGCTCTGGTTCGGCTAGATAAGGTCCCCAAAGAGACCGTCATCTTCCCAAAAGAACAAGCCCAATCTGTTTGGGCTAGGTTCCTGAACGACATCGGTTGCACCAACACCATGTTGACGCCGTATAAGAGTTCCTTCACAATGTTTTTAATGGATAAAAACACCGTGACTCCATGCGTCAATAAGGTAGCAGAGCTTGCTTTCCAATATGCTCTGGAGGAGAAGCCCTTGCCTCCCATCCGAGAGGTGGATCCGATCTCCCTCCTTCTTCCTTCTGGCATTGAGTGTTGGGACAATGTCCATACCACTTTTACCTCTGGCAAGCTATCAGCGGACTGTGCCTCAGTTTTGTTTAGTGAGCGGCTTCCCCGTCTCCCGGAATCCCTCATTAAACAGGAGTATGATTCCCGCCTACGTGTTGGCCGAACTCTGAACTTGGCCACATCCACGGAGTCGATAGCCTTGACTTATGATACTGAGAGTATCTTTAAGTCTCTCAATAAGGCTACGTTGCAGTCATTATACTACGACCTTTATGACTTCGCTATTGCTAAACGTAGGTGTCGCAAACACGTCCTGGCTGAGGCGACTATTAGGCACGAGCCTAATAAGCTTATCCGGTCCTCCTGCTGGGGTTCAAATCTCTTCCCTGAGGATCTTGTAGAGGAAGTCTTGGCAGAGGCCACTAGAGTCAATCAGAGCCTTAAAGCCCGTTGGGGTTTGACTCCTAAACGGAAATATGACCCCGCAAACTACCAAGCCCGGGGTAGGAAGAAGCTCCGCCCGTATACCTCCACCCAGTTCAGGCAACAGCAGAGTAGTTCGTCCAATTTCCGACTGCCTCTTCCTCCATCTCCCGTTGCTCCTGCACAGCCTTCCACCTCTCAGGCTCCTTCGGACGACTATGTCACCGTTCTGCTCCCTAAGAGCCAGCTTTCCGGTGCCTCCACCACTTCTCCTGCCTTTAACCAGTCTTATGAGGCTCATAGCTCTTCCCAGAGTTATAACAGAGGTAGAGGCTACCACCGTGGTTCAAACCAGAACAGAGGTAGAGGAAGAGTCTTTCGCAAGGGAAAGAACTTCCGAGGCGGACGTGGAGGCAACTCCTCAAGCCAATACTGAGGTGCAGCAGGTAGGGGGGAGGCTTTATGCCTTCCGCAACAAATGGAGGTTCAGTCCCTGGGCTTTCAGTATCATCTCCAAGGGACTGGGGTGGAGTTGGATTCAAGGGCCTCCTCCTCCGAACAAATTTCATCAACATTCCACCCCGGACCTAGTCGAATTTGTCCAGGATTTGTTACAAAAGAACGCCATACAAGAAACGAAACACCTGAAGTTTCAGGGTCGGCTGTTCAGTGTCCCGAAGAAGGATTCAGACAAGAGAAGAGTGATTCTAGACCTATCCAGAAGCCAAAGCTGCTAACAAAAGTTCCTTGGCATCATTATAAGTCTGTTTATCCACTTCAAGTGAACTCAACAAAACGGAAGCACGCCCCGAAACTTGTTGCTTTAACAACAACAACTTATCCCTATCCTTAAGCTGAAAGGAGCCTGTGGTACCCTCAAATTCTGTTAAGAATTTGTTTATATTTTCCCCTTCAGTGCTACTAAAAGTAGGAAGGGGAGCAGTAGGACTCTTAAGCAAACTCCTTGCAGCATCTAAGGTACTAGAAGTAAAAGAGACAGTATCTTCAAGGAAGGCTAACATTTAATTGAGTTTATCAATATAAGATTCACAAGGAGAAGGACATTTAATAGATAGACAAAGAATAACCGAATGGGTCCCTAGTTATCGCAAAACCAGCAGGGAAAGAAAGAGAAAACGATGGATTAACGAACTAAGAAAATTTGTGGGTTTAAACTGGCATAGAAAGACCATGAAAAAACGCGAATTGGTAAAAAAAGTCCGAGGCTTTGGTTCTGCTGTGGACTACTAATGGCTGATATATATATATATATATATATATATATATATATATATATATATATATATATATATATATATATATATATATATATATAGCGAGAGAGAGAGAGAGAGAGAGAGAGAGAGAGAGAGAGAGAGAGAGAGAGAGAGAGAGAGAGAGAGAGAGAGCATCCTTTTCACATTTCATATCCGTTTATTCACAGACATCTTGTCTAAGAATAAACGGAAATGAAATGTGAAAAGAATGCTCTCTCTCTCTCTCTCTCTCTCTCTCTCTCTCTCTCTCTCTCTCTCTCTCTCTCTCTCTTACACTGGCCATTAGAATAGGATAGAATTTTCCATAATTGGAGTGAAATCGAACGAAGAAGTAAGGAATGAAATTCTCGGAAAAGAACAAAATCATCTTCAGCGTAAAATTTCTCCTGTTTCCTCCGGAAACACTTTGAAAATTCCTACGAGAGAGAGAGAGAGAGAGAGAGAGAGAGAGAGAGAGAGAGAGAGAGAGAGAGAGAGAGAGAGATATTTGAGATTCCTTATTCTTCCGATTATTTCCCTAATTGTTAACACGAATACAAAGGAAATTCATAAGGAAGGCGAACATTACAATCTGGGAATGAACGAAGATGAAATAAGAACGCTTCCAGAACGGTCTTCAGAGGGTGAGATTTGCCTCAGAAGCATCTTACCTGATATATATTACGATTCGCACAGAAAGAAAACTAAGAATAAATCTATCCTTTTGTTATTTCTTTTTTAATTCCTTTCTGTATATCTTTATCTTGTGGATTCTCTCTCTCTCTCTCTCTCTCTCTCTCTTTCTCTCTCTCTCTCTCTCTCTCTCCTTCATACCTGAAGACATTTGGACTTCACTCGAAGCCAAAAAGAAGAATTTGTTGAATACAAACGAAAAATAAAGAAATGAAGACCTTGTAAAATTACTCCCGTTTTCCTCCAGAGACACTTTGAAGATTCCTACAAGAGAGAGAGAGAGAGGGAGAGAGAGAGAGAGAGAGAGAGAGAGAGAGAGAGAGAGAGAGAGAGAGAGAGAGAGAGAGAGATAGAA